>NC_092740.1:156495695-156763575 GCF_047496795.1 Chiloscyllium punctatum
ACATGACAAGATTGGTAACAGAGTATTTCAGAAACTGAAAAGTTCTTCTGTGAAGTTATGAAAGACACTACAGAGGAACCTCGATTATCCGAAGGACATGGGCGGGGAGTATTTCGTTCAGTTAATCGAATTCCGGATAATTGAATGCTGGATAACATCATTTAGCCGAGCATCAGGACCTTGCGACCTTGCTGGATAATCCGATATTCGGATAATTGAATGCTGGATATTCAAGGTTCCACTGTATATGAATACAATGTCATTTCCATTAAAGCTTTTAGAAAACACAAATGAATATAAAAATAACAGAAGCTTCTAACACAAATTCAGCATCAATTTAAAATCCATTTACATCAACAAGGGACTGATCTGAACAACTGCATTACTTATGGGAAAAACAATCTGAAATCTAGCTATATTTAGGATATGGTTTGAATAAGAATACCTCTGCATCTTTAAACTTTTACTCATAATTGGTTGGATTATCTATACCACTTCCTAACAATTAGAGTCTTGTATCATTGCCAAGAATTGGTTTTACCTCATTCTCATGAACTGCTTCACTCTGTCACGCCTATCGCCTTCAGTTATTTTGTTTCCCTGCATACACAATCACACATTTAATTTGCAGTTTGCCTTCGATTTGCGGACACTTGACGTAATGTGGTCCCAGGGACAGAGGAGATGGAAAATTGCAACAGGAAAGAGTGAGGCAGTATATGAGGGTAATAATAATACTCATGGAGCATCTCAAACTTACAAAGACCTGCTGGGTAAATACACCACCTGATGAGATACACACCGACAGCTTCTGAGTTAGTGCATCACAAGGTGCCTATTCTATTTAGCCTCAGTGTCCCAAGACAGGACAAAAGCACTGGCAACGGGCTGAGTGGTGACTGGTAATACCATTTGGTAAGTATACTTTGTTGTGGATGTTCGATCAGCATTAAGTGTGTTACTTCCCATAATCAAACAGCTTTTCATTGTTGGGTAGACTCCATCAGTGACCATTTCACACTGCTACTGAACAGTTTGCAGAATTTATGGAACAGTGCCTTGACAGAAATCAATATTTTCAGCTGTGGAGGGGCAAGACTATGTAAATACAGGCCAAGCAATCTGGAGCCCTTTTGGTAATTTCTAAAAAAAATAGAATTTCATTCAGGGATTATGGGCAATGTTGGCTGGACCAACATTCATTGTCCATCTCCAGTTAACTCGAGAAGTTAATACGCTGCCATCTTGAACAACTGAAGTCCATATGCTGTCAGTAGAGAAACAATACAATTAGGGGAAGTTCCAGGACTTTGACCCAATGTGTATGAAGGAATGGCATTGTATTTCCAAGTCAGGGTGGTAAGTGGCTTGGAAGGGAACTTGTAGTTCGTGGTGTTCCATGTATCTGCTGCCCTTGTCCTTCTAGTTGGGTCATGGGTTTGGAAGGTGCTACGTAAGGATCTTTAGTGAATTTCTGCAGTGCATCTTGTAGATGGTAGACACAGCTGCTCCTGACCATCAGTGGTGCAATGCGTGAATGTTTATGGATGTGGTTCGAATTGAGAGGACTGTTTTGCTTTGGATGGTGTCAAGAGTCTTGACTATGTTGGAGCTCCCCTATCCAGGCAAGTTGAGAGTATTCCATCACACTCCTGACTTGTGCATTGTAGATGATGAACAATCTTAAGTGAGTCAGGAGGTGAGATATTCCCAACCTTCAACCTTCACTTGTAACTATTATATTTATATGTTTGGTCCAATTCAGTTTCTGGTCAATAGTAAGTTCCAAGATATTTATAGTGGGATATTCTGTGATAGCAAGTTTTGAGAAGATTTGTAGCTCAGGTTGAGGTTCTGGATGCAGGTTTGCTTGCTGAGCTGGAAGGTTCGTTTTCAGACGTTTTGTCACCATACTAGGTAACATCTTCAGTGAGCCTCCGGATGAAGCACTGGTGATGATTCCTGCTTTCTATTTATATGTTTGGGTTTCTTTGGATTGGTGATGTCATTTCCTGTGGTGATGTCGTTTCCTGTTATTTTTCTCAGGGGGTGGTAAATGGGGTCCAAGTCAATAGATCTATACCATCACCATAGGAAATGACATCACCAACCCAAAGAAACCCAAATATATAAATAGAAAGCAGGAATCATCAGCAGTGTTTCATCCGGAGGCTCACTGAAGATGTTACCTAGTATGGTGATGAAACATCTGAAAGTGAACCTTCCAGTTCAGTTAGCAAACCTACATCCATATTCTATGATGGCAATGCCTTTGAATGTCAAGGGGCACAACTGTATTCTCTGTCTGAAATGACAATTACCTGATATTTGTATGGTGTGAGTGTCAATTGCAAGTTTTCAGCCCAAGCCTGATTATTGTCCAGTTCTTGCTGCAGTTGAACATAGACTGCTTCAGCATCTGAGGCATTGAGAATGGTGCTGAACACTGTGCATTCACCAGTGAACATCCCCACTTCTGACCTTATGACAGAGAAAAGTTCATTGATGAAGCAGCTGAAGATGGTTGAGCTAACGACACTATCCTGAGGAACTCCTGCAAAGATTGGTGCCATATCAGGAGAGGACCAGGCAAGAGGAAAGAGTCTGAAATATATGCAAATATAGACTAAAACTCTGTAGCCATTTCAGTAATGCCTGCCACACATCTAATCGAAAGCCTGGGGAACAGCTACACAATCTGAGGATTTTCATGGATCAACTCATAGGGATGGAGTCAAGAGATTCACTATTCCTGCTCTTCAGTCTAGAGTAGAGATCAGCAGCAGCACCATTACACCTAATAAATAAAACCTGAAAGAACCTGAATGGTGGAAATCAGAAACAAAAACAGAAATTGCTGGAAACATTCAGCAGGTTTGGCAGCATCTGTGCAGAGAAATCAGAGTTAAGGTTTCTGGTTAAGTGTGTTCTGAGAAACGGTTACTCGACCTGAAGCGATAACTCTGATTTCTCTCAACAGATGCTGCCAGACCTGCTGAGCTTTTCCAACAATTTCTGACATTGTTTCGTTATTACACATACGTTTGGTATTGTTAACCATGTCCTACTGTAAACAAGACAACTTATCAGTTCAACCTGAGGTTGAGATCCAGAAAAGGATTTTTGATTAAACATTTTTAATGCAGTACAACTAATACAATGTGTAATGACGAGCTTCTTCCTCTGAGGCCTACCATATCACATCGGTATACCAGTTGTTTCTGGTTGGGGGCTGTGCACATTTCTCCCTACACCAACAAAGGCTCCCTGCTTTGAGGTCTTTCCCACGACTCTATGAACTTCAGAGGAATCAGCAATAAGTTTTACAATCTCTACCACCCTGCCATAACTGCACAGATCCTGTCCAGTAGATTTCCAGTCTCCTGCCGCCTAACCATATAACGGTGACTGAGGAAATGTAAAGGATAGTTCATAAGTCCATGTTGGTGAAGGATGAGGGTCCTTGTTAACAGCATTCAATTATAAAATTATGCTTCAACAGCTGGAAAATGTGAACAATTAGATAACTGTTACATTTTCATTCATTTTACAGAACAACAATTCAACAATAAGCATTTGGATGAAGGTGTTAGCAGAGATGGCATTGAGCATCGTGAGCTCGGTTCTGGAGGTGAAAATCGAGTACGTCTTGTCCTTGAACTGTCAAGTCAATTGTCACAGCAACAAGAAAAGATACGCCTACTGGAAACAACTTTGAAAGAGAAAGAAGCACGGCTGAGTGGACTTGAAACACAACTGCTCACTCAAGCAACTGCTGGAGCATCAGCAAATGGCTTACTGCAACTTAATTTGCCAGCACCACATGACAATAAAACCTGTACAACAAAAGGTGATCAAAGGTTAGGAGCACTGCTCTTTTCAGTGGATACCTTGACCTCAGATAGGTCGAGTAATGCCAAAATTGACCAAGGCTAATCCTATCTTAAGATTCAAAGAAGTTAAGGACACTAATTCAAAAGCATGTCCAGCAGTGCATTTGAAGATCAATTGGGTAATTGTGTCGCTTTCTCATGCCCACTGAGAGCAGGATATCCGGGACAACAGATGAGACCAGGCCTCTGGAAAATGTAAATAATATGAACTAAGTTAATGTTTCCTACAGTTACTCGGTTTCATTGGCTGTAATACATTTTGGGACATTCTGACATAGGGGACTGTGCTAGCTAAATGCAAACCTTCCTTGCTTTTCGAAACAGATTTCCAACTCAAACTTATGGAGGTATCGAGCATTAATCAGGGTCTTATTTTCCTATGAGCCTTTTAGGCAATGACTGTGATGTAATTAATTTTCACAAGAGTCATGCACACTGCATTTTAGAATTACAACAGAGAGAAACACATATATGTAACCTTAACTTTATTCTGTAAAATTGTATAATTTATGTACAATTCATCTTTCTATTTAATTTACTGTCAAAGAAAGGATGTCTATAGTGTTATCTGAATAAATCTAGATTTACAAAACCAATTAGGGAAACAAATTCTGTAGAGGATATTTAAGTGTATTTATTGCATGTTGACTAAAATTATTGCATGTATATAGATAATCAGGAGGCTGGAAGAACATAGCAAGCCAGGCAGCATCAGGAACTGGAGAGGTGACCTGAGACATTGATTTCTCCACCTCCTGTTCTTCCAGCCTCCTACTTTTCTACTTTGGATTCCAGCGTCTGCAGCTTTTTTTTTTGTCTTTAACTGCATGTAGGTGATAAATGCAATCACAGAGAGATATTGATAGACTAGGTGAATGGGCAAATCTGTAGCAGATGGAGTTCAATGTAAGCAAATGTGAGGGTACCCATTTTGGACCGATAAAGGATAGATAAGGATAGGTTCTAGATGGTATGAAGTTAAACACAGTGGATGTCCAAAAATACTTGGGGGTTCAAGGTGCATGGATCTTTAAAATGCTACGAGCAGATGCAGAAAATAATCAAGAAAATGAATGGAATGTTGGTGTTTATATCTGGAGGATGGGAGTATACAGATGCAGAAATTGTGCTCCAGTTATATAAAACGTGGGTTATACTCCTCTTAAAATGCTGTGAGCAGATCTGGGCACCACGTGTTAGAAGGATATATTGACCTTGGAGGGAGTACAATGTAGGTTTATGTGAATGATACCTGGATTTTAGGGGTTAAATTACGCGAAGAGATTATACAAATTAAGCCTGGTCTCTATAAAGGTTAATCTGATCAAAATCTTCAAGATATTAATAGGGAAAAACAGGAAAATTATTTCTTTGGGGATTGATTGGGGGTTCTAAAACTGGGGACATAGTCTGAGAATTAGGGTCAGAGCGTTCAGGAGAGATCGTAGGAAGCACCTCTACACACAAAGGGCAGGAGAGGTTTGGAACTGTCTTCCACAAACAGCAGTGGATGCTGGATCAGTTGGTAATTTTAAACCTGAGATAGAAAATGTTTTGTTAAGCGAAGGTGTTAAAGAATAGGTCCCAAAGGCAGGTATATGGAATTAGGCCACATATTAGCTATGGAACAGGCTAAAGGGACTGAATGGCTTACTCCTGTCCCTATGTTGGCTATTGTTGTCCACAAATCCATTAAATATGTTAAAGTTTGTTTATTTTTTCTGAGCTGTTTTTGCCTTGCAGAATTTAACCTACAGTGCCGTTCTTTCTGCTGTGTCTCCTTAATTAGTCTTTTTTTGCTTCATTTTATGTCTTACTCCACAAGGATTCAGTGTAGGTTTTCAAACTTGTAAAACACAACTTGCCTTCATTTCCATCAACTGTTCCTAAAAATCTGGGACAAAGAAAAAATCCCTGTCAGTCTTAGGGATGCTGCCACGGTAACCATCTTCAAGAAAGGAGACAAAGTGGATGCTGGGAACTACTGAAGGATCTCCCTGCTCTCCATTGCCGGGAGATCATCACCTGAATCCTTGTTAGGTGCCTTCGCCCAGTCTGTGAGGGGATCCTTCCTAAAAGCCAGTATAGTGTCTGATCAAACTGGAACAATGTACTTGATTTTTTAAATAAAATCCAGATCCTATATGTTGATCAAATACAAAGAATCATGAAAGGCACAACACAACCTCAACTCAAACTTGCATGTTGGAGTCAGTTAGCTCAGTTGGTTGGTCAGCAGATTTGCAATGCAGAGTGATGCTAACAGAATGGGCTCCATTTTGGAGCTTCACACTGGCTGAGGTTACTATGAAGGACTTTCCCTCCCAAACTTGCCACTCACCTGAGGCATGGTGACCCTCAGGTTAAGCCACCACTATGATACCAGAATGGGACCAATGTGGTAAAGCGACCGTATTGTATTTTGGACCAATTAACTCCTTGCTGTTCCCAACCGTTCTCTCACATTCCAATAGATTTTTTAAAAATCCCTATTTTTTTTCAGCTTTTGATAATTTGGTAGACTACAGTTTGAGAAAATGAAATCAGCTAGGCAGCAATTAAATTTAATATCGAGTCTGGCCTGAAAGATTAATTGGGAGAACATTTCAAATGAAAGAGGCAAAAGACAAAAAAGCACAGTGCTTCCCAAATTTGTTTTATGTCTCATTAAAGCTAATAGATAATGAAAAATATAACTATAAATTATTTTAAAAACAAGGGAAAATGAGGATATGTTTTTGTTCACAATAATGTGATAAATATTGGATTACTCCCAGTGCTACGAGCTAGTGAGGGCAGGAATAGGAGGATAGAGCAGATGAATGCATGACTGAGGAGCTGGTGTATGGGAGAAGGATTCACATTTTTGGATCATTGACATCTCTTTTGGGGTAGAAGTGACCTGTACAAGAAGGACGGATTGCACCTAAATTGGAAGGGGACTAATATACTGGCAGGGAAATTTGCTAGAACTGCTTGGGGTGATTTAAACTAGTAAGGTGGGGGGGGGAGACCCAGGGAGATAGTGAGGAAAGAGATCCATCTGAGATGGGTGCAGCTGAGAACAGAAGTGAGTCAAACAGTCAGGGCAGGCAGGGACAAGGTAGGACTAATAAATTAAACTGCATTTATTTCAATGCAAGGGGCCTAACAGGGAAGGCAGATGAACTCAGGACATAGTTAGGAACATGGGACTGGGATATCATAGCAATTACGGAAACATGGCTCAGGGATGGGCAGGACTGGCAGCTTAATGTTCCAGGATACAAATGCTACAGGAAAGATAGAAAGGGAGGCAAGAGAGGAGAGGGAGTGGCATTTTTGATAAGGGATAGCATTACAGCTGTGCTAAGGGAGGATATTCCCGGAAATACATCCAGGGAAGTTATTTGGGTGGAACTGAGAAATAGGAAAGGGATGATCACCTTATTGGGATTGTATTATAGACCCCCCAATAGTCAGAGGGAAATTGAGAAACAAACTTGTAAGGAGATCTCAGCTATCTGTAAGAGTAATAGGGTAGTTATGGTAGGGAGTTTAACTTTCCAAACATTGACTGGGACTGCCATAGTGTTAAAGGTTTAGATGGAGAGGAATTTCTTAAGTGTGTACAAGACAATTTTCTGATTCAGTATGTGGATGTACCTACTAGAGAAGGTGCCAAACTTGACCTACTCTTGGGAAATAAGGCAGGGCAGGTGACTGAGTTGTCAGTGGGGGAGCACTTTGGGGCCAGCGACCATAATTCTATTCATTTTAAAATAGTGATGGAAAAGGATAGACCAGATTTAAAAGTTGAAGTTCTAAATTGGAGAAAGGCCAATTTTGACAGTATTAGGCAAGATCTTTTGAAAGCTGATTGGAGGTAGATGTTCGCAAGTAAAGGGACGGCTGGAAAATGGGAAGCCTTCAGAAATGAGATATCAAGAATCCAGAGAAAGTATATTCCTGTCAGGGTGAAAGGGAAGGCTGGTAGATATAAGGAATGCTGGATGACTAAAGAAATTGTGGGTTTGGTTAAGAAAAAGAAGGAAGCATATGTCAGGTATAGACAGGATAGATCGAGTGAATCCTTAGAAGAGTATAAAGAAAGTAGGAGTATACTTAAGAGGGAAATCAGGAGGGCAAAAAGGGGACATGAGATAGCTTTGGGAAATAGAATTAAGGAGAATCCAAAGGGGTTTTACAAATATATTAAGGACAAAAGGGTAACTAGGGAGAGAATAGGGCCCCTCAAAGATCAGCAAGGTGGCCTTTGTATGGAGCCACAGAAAATGGGGGAGATACTAAATGAATATTTTTCATCAGTATTTACTGTGGAAAGGATATAAAAGATATAGACTGTAGGGAAATAGATGGTGACATCTTGTAAAATGTCCAGATTACAGAGGAGGAAGTGCTGGATGTCTTGAAACAGTTAAAAGTGGATAAATCCCCAGGACCTGATCAGGTGTACCCGAAAACTCTGTGGGAAGCTAGAGAAGTAATTGCTGGACCTCTTGCTGAGTTATTTGTATCATCGATAGTCACAGGTGAGGTGCCGGAAGACTGGAGGTTGGCAAATGTGGTGCCACTGTTTAAGAAGGGTGGTAAAGACAAGCCAGGGAACTATAGACCGGTGAGCCTGACCTCGGTGGTGGGCAAGTTGTTGGAGGGAATCCTGAGAGAAAGGATGTACATGTATTTGGAAAGGCAAGGACTGATTTGGGATAGTCAACATGGCTTTGTGCATGGGAAATCGTGTCTCACAAACTTGATTGAGTTTTTTGAAGAAGTAACAAAGAAGATTGATGAGGGAGAGCAGAAGATGTGATCTATATGGACTTCAGTAAGGCATTCGAGAAAGTTCCCCATGGGAGACTGATTAGCAAGGTTAGATCTCATGGAATACAGGGAGAACTAGCCATTTGGATACAGAACTGGCTCAAAGGTAGAAGACAGAGGGTGGTGGTGGAGGGTTGTTTTTCAGACTGGAGACCAGTGACCAGTGGAGTGCCACAAGGATCGGTGCTGGGTCCTTTATTTTTTGTCGTTTACATAAATCATTTGGATGCGAGCATAAGAGGTACAGTTAGTAAGTTTGCAGACGACACCAAAATTGGAGGTGTAGTGGACAGCGAAGAGGGTTACCTCAGATTACAACAGGATCTGGACCAGATGGGTCAATGGGCTGAGAAGTGGCAGATGGAGTTTAATTCAGATAAATGCAAGGTGTTGCATTTTGGGAAAGCAAATCTTAACAGGACTTATACACTTAATGGTAAGGTCCTAGGGAGTGTTTCTGAACAAAGAGACCTTGGAGTGCAGTTTCATAGCTCCTTGAAAGTGGAGTCGCAGGTAGATAGGATAGTGAAGAAGGCGTTTGGTATGCTTTCCTTTATTGGTCAAAGTATTGAGTACAGGAATTGGGAGGTCATGTTGCAGCTGTACAGGACATTGGTTAGGCCACTGTTGGAATATTGCGTGCAATTCTGGTCTCCTTCCTATCAGAAAGATGTTGTGAAACTTGAAAGGGTTCAGAAGAGATTTACAAGAATGTTGCCAGGGTTGGAGGATCTGAGGTACAGGGAGAGGCTGAACAGGCTGGGGCTGTTTTCCCTGGAACGTCGGAGGCTGAGGGGTGACCTTATAGAGGTTTATAAAATTATGAGGGGCATGAATAGGATAAATAGACAAAGTCTTTTCCCTGGGGTCGGGGAGTCCAGAACTAGAGGGCATAGTTTTAGGGAGAGAGGGGAAAGATATAAAAGAGACCTAAGGGGCAGCTTTTTCATGCAGAGGATGGTACGTGTATGGAAAGAGCTGCCAGAGGATGTGGTGGAGGCTAGTACAATTGCAACATTTAAGAGGCATTTGGATGGGTATATGAATAGGAAGGGTTTGGAGGGATATGGGCCGGGTGCTGGCAGGTGGGACTAGATTGGGTTGGGATATCTGGTCGGCATGGACGGGTTGGATCGAAGGGTCTGTTTCCATGCTGTACATCTCTATGACTCTATGCCTCTATGTATAAAGCTGAGCATAACTTAACGTAATCGCCAATTTTCTGTCAGCTTTACTCACAAGGGTGTTACATTGCACTTTTGATGAGGGCATTTTTACATGTTTATTTCTCATCCCTTTCTAACATTGCTATGATCTCATGTAATATATCACCACCACCAAAGATCCTCAGACACCACCTTCCAAATCCATGGCCATTTTCATCTAGAAGGACAAGGGCAGCTGATACTTGGTAATACCACCTTGAAATTCCTCTCCAAGCTGCTCACCATCCTGGCTTCGAAATATATCACCATTCTTTCAGTGTCACTGGCTCAAAATCATGGAATTCCCTCCCTAAGTGCACTGTGGGTCAACTCACAGCAGGTAGACTGCAGCGGCTCACCCCCACCTTCTCAAGGGCAACTAGGGACGGTTAATAGATTCCAGCTGGCCAACAACGCCCCCACACAAATGAATGAAAACAAACCCGGTCTACATCTAGTTAGCTTCATACTGGTCTTGCTGATTTATGAGGGTATCTAAGAAAGAGTTTCTACGTCTTCACCCGCCTTACTTTCAGCAGAAAATCTGCAGAGACTCATACTCAAGTTCATTTTTATTGTCCTCATGGAAGTTCACTCCAGGTAAAATTACCATGCATAACCAAAACCAGAAAGAGAGTTACATCAACAAGACCAGACAGCCGCACCAATTCTCACAACCACATCAAAAACAGAGTTCCAGATCTTTGTGCTCCTTCCCAGCATAGATACTGCCAATGATAGAATAGTGTAGCCATGACCTTCCCAGCCCAGATACTGCCAATGGTAGCATAGTGTAACCATGACCTTCCCATCCCAGACACTGCCAATGGTAGCAAAGTGTAGCCATGACCTTCCAAGCACAGATACTGCCAATGGTACCACAGTGTAGCCATGAGCTTCCAGCCCAGATACTGCCAATGGTAGCATAGTGTAACCATGACCTTCCCAGCCCAGATACTGTCAATGGTAGCATAGTGTAGCCATGACCTTCCCAGCACAGATACTGCCAATGGTAGCATAGTGTAGCCATGACCTTCCAAGCACAGATACTGCCAATGGTACCACAGTGTAGCCATGAGCTTCCAGCCCAGATACTGCCAATGGTAGCATAGTGTAACCATGACCTTCCCAGCCCAGATACTGTCAATGGTAGCATAGTGTAGCCATGACCTTCCCAGCCCAGATACTGCCAATGGTAGCATAGTGTAGCCATGACCTTCCCAGCCCAGATACTGCCAATGGTACTATAGTGTAGTCATCACCTTTCAAACATAGATACTGCCAATGGTACCATAGTGTAGACATAACCTTCCCAGCACAAATACTGCCAATGGTAGCGTAGTGTAACCATGACCTTCCCAGCCCAGATACTGCCAATGGTAGCATAGTGTAGCCATGACCTTCCCAGCACAGATACTGCCAATGGTAGCGTAGTGTAACCATGACCTTCCCAGCCCAGATACTGCCAATGGTACCACAGTGTAGCCATGACCTTCCAGCCCAGATACTGCCAATGGTAGCATAGTGTAACCATGACCTTCCCAGCCCAGATACTGTCAATGGTAGCATAGTGTAGCCATGACCTTCCCAGCCCAGATACTGCCAATGGTAGCATAGTGTAGCCATGACCTTCCAAGCACAGATACTGCCAATGGTACTATAGTGTAGTCATCACCTTTCAACATAGATACTGCCAATGGTACCATAGTGTAGACATAACCTTCCCAGCACAAATACTGCCAATGGTAGCATAGTGTAGCCATGACCTTCCAAGCACAGATACTGCCAATGGTACTATAGTGTAGTCATCACCTTTCAAACATAGATACTGCCAATGGTACCATAGTGTAGACATAACCTTCCCAGCACAAATACTGCCAATGGTAGCGTAGTGTAACCATGACCTTCCCAGCCCAGATACTGCCAATGGTAGCATAGTGTAGCCATGACCTTCCCAGCACAGATACTGCCAATGGTAGCGTAGTGTAACCATGACCTTCCCAGCCCAGATACTGCCAATGGTAGCATAGTGTAGCCATGACCTTCCCAGCACAGATACTGCCAATGGTAGCGTAGTGTAACCATGACCTTCCCAGCCCAGATACTGCCAATGGTAGTGTAGTGTAGCCATGACCTGCAAAGACGTCTCCTGTATCAGGCATTGCTGGTCAATTAAAGAGAATGGAAATGATGCAGCTTTGGCAGGTCTCTGACCCCAGTTAGACACAGTTCACTGACAAACTCTTACCGAACCTTAAAATTCTACTACTCCCTCGAAAGAATCAAGCCAAAGACAGCACCTGTCTTCAGTGGGTCAGCTGTCCCTCTTCAAGCCCAAAACCCCATGCTGTGCAACAATGGCTCCAACAGTGTCTCTCCCATTTCCTCAGCTACATCATCACAGATGAAATGTTGACTCAGGGGTAACAGTATTCTCTGAATCTTCCAACAAACTATCCTACAGGAATTCAACAGTTCGATTTATTTATTTTAGAAAAGAAAGCCATGATATGTTCAAATTAAACCATTCATACATGGCAACAAAACATCACTCATTGTGGGAACAAATTACAGAGTCTAGATGAGAGTGGTGCTGGAAAAGCACAGCAGTTCAGGCAGCATCCGAGGAGCAGTAAAATTAACACAGGGCGGTGTGGTTGATTGGTGCGGTTGTCCCAGAGATGTTCCCTAAAGTGCTCTGCTAGGAGGCGTCCAGTCTCCCCAATGTAGAGGAGACCGCTTCGGAAGCAATGGATGCAATAAATGATATCGGTGGATTTGCAGGTAAAACTTTGATGGATGTGGAAGGCTCCTTTAGGGCCTTGGGTGGAGGTGAGGGAAGAGGTGTGGGCACAGGTTTTGCAATTCCTGCAGTGGCAGGGGAAAGTGCCAGGATGGGAGGGTGGGTTGTAGGGGGGCGTGGACCTGACCAGGTAGTCACAGAGGGAACTGTCTTTGCGGAAGGCGGAAAGGGGTGGGGAGGGAAATATATCTTTGGTGGTGGCATCCTCCCACTTCCTCCAGATCAAAGGGATAGCCATGGGCACCCGTATGGGCCCCAGCTATGCCCGTCTCTTTGTTGGCTACGTAGACCAGTCCATCTTCCGTAATTACACTGGCACCACTCCTCACCTCTTCCTCCACTACATTGATGACTGCATTGGCACCACCTTGTGCTCCCGCGAGGAGGTTGAGCAATTCATCAACTTCACCAACACATTCCACCCTGAGCTTAAATTTACCTGGATCATCTCTGACCCCTCCCTCTCCTTCCTGGACCTCTCCATCTCCATTAATGACGACCGACTTGACACCAACATTTTTTACAAACCCACCGACTCCCACAGCTACCTGGATTACACCTCTTCCCACCCCACCTCCTGCAAAATGTCATCCCGTATTCCCAATTCCTCCACCTCCGCCATATCTGATCCCAGGAGGACCAGTTCCACCACAGAACGCACCAGATGGTATTTCCCTTCCCACGTGGTTAAAGATGCCCTCCAACGCATCTCGTCCACATCCCACACCTCCGCCCTCAGACCCCACCCCTCCAACCATAACAAGGACAGAACGCCCCTGGTACTCACCTTCCACCCTACCAACCTTCGCATAAACCAAATCATCCGCCGACATTTGCACCACCTCCAAACGGACCCCACCACCTGGGATATATTTCCCTCCCCACCCCTTTCCGTCTTCCACAAAGACAGTTCCCTCTGTGACTACCTGGTCAGGTCCACGCCCCCTTACAACCCACCTCCCTTCCTGGCACCTTCCCCTGCCACCGCAGAATTGCAAAACTTACGCCCACACCTCCTCCCTCACCTCCATCCAAGGCCCTAAAGGAGCCTTCCACATCCATCAAAGTTTAACCTGCACACCCACCAATATAATTTATTGTATGCGTTACTCCCGATGCAGTCTCCTCTACACTGGGGAGACTGGATACCTCCTAGCGTCCCACTGGGGCTTTAGGGAACATCTCTGGGACACCCGCACCAACCAACCACACCGCCCTGTGGCCCAATATTTCAACTCCCCCTCCCACTCTGAAGAGGACATGGAGGTCCTGGGCCTCCTTCACCACCATTCCCTCACCACCAGACGCCTGGAGGAAGAACGCCTCATCTTCCGCCTCGGGACACTTCAACCCCAGGGCATCAATGTGGACTTCAACAGTTTCCTCATTTCCCCTTCCCCCACCTCACCCCATTTCCCAAACTTCCAGCTCAGCACTGTCCCCATGACCTGTCCTACCTGCCTATCTTCCTTTCCACCTATCACCTTCATCCCCTCCCCCACTTACCTCTTGTACTCTATGCTACTTTCTCCCCAACCCCACCCCCCTCTCACTTATCTCTCCACCCTTCAGGCTCTCTGCCTGTATTCCTGATGAAGGGCTTTTGCTCGAAACATCGATTTTACTGCTCCTCGGATACTGCCTGAACTGCTGTGCTCTTCCAGCACCACTCTAATTTAGACTCTGGTTTCTAGCATCTGCAGTCATTGTTTTTACCGGGAACAAATTACAGCAGATGCCGGAATCTGTACTGAAAACAACAAATACTGGATATCACAGTGGGTCAGGCAGCATCCGTGGAGACAGAGTGAGCTTTGAGTCCAGATGACTCTTCATCAGAGCTGACTTCACATAGGAATAAGTGGGTCTTTTGCAGATTGGCAGACAGTGATTAGTGAGACATAGCAGGAATCACTACCGGGACCCCAGCTACCCACAATACGTGATAATGATTTTAAATGGAAAATCCTAACATTTTCACAAAGCTGGGTGGAGGGTGAGCTGTGTGGAGGATGCAGAAATGTTGCAGTGTTATTTGCACAGTTTGAGGGAGTGAGCTGATGCTTGGCAGATATAGTATTATGTGGATACATGTGAAGTTATCCACTTAGTAACAAAATTAGAGGCAAATTATTAATTGAATGCCTGTAAATTGAGAGGAGACAGCATTGAGTGAGACCTCGGTGACCTCTTGTGAAGGTATGTGCGCAGGTGTAGCAGCCTATTATGGACCAGACCAAACCCCCCGCGAAATACATGCTGAAGATAACCTAGACTGTAACTTCTTCTTATTTTGCAGGCAAATGCCAGGCATTGCATTCTGGAAGCAAATAAATTGGTCAAATTACAGATTTGAAGCAAAACGCTTTATACTCTACAGTTAAAATACCATCAAAAGAAAGAAGAATTTTGAATAACAACTCTTTTGGAAAACAGAGCAGAATAATAGATTTGATTATTTAACTACTAAACAGCAACTGTTCAAATATAGTAACATCCAATAAACACACCCTTGGCAAAGGCAAATTCAGTCAAATAGATTGTCTCACTGGCAATTCTCCAGTCCAGGAGGAAAGAGCATCAAGAGAGAATTCAGAAAGAGAGAGACAGACAGTAGCAGGGAGAGATATACTGCAGCTTCCAAACCCAGCTTCAAGGTCCCAGCAACTGCATCTGAAGAACTAACAAAATCCCGGTTCTATGGCAGCTTGACCTATTCAAGCTGCTTCTATTGTTCAAACGTTAAGAAAAGGCTTCACAAGCTGTTTATTTTATTTGATTCAAATGGATAGTTCATCACCGCTGTCTTAAAACCGCTCTTCAAATAAAAACCAGAACAAAATACACCTCTTAAAGCCATAGTATTGTCACAAGTCAGTAAAGAGGGCAAACTGTGCACTGGCCTTCATAGCAAGAGGATTTGAATACAGGATCAAGGATGTCTTGCTGAAGTTATACATATCATTGATGAGACCACACCTGGGATATTGTGTACGGTTTAAACTCCTTATCTGAGAAAAGATGTTCTTGTTATAGAGGAGTACAACAAAAAAATTACCAAGTTAATTTCTGGGTTGGTAAGACTGATGTATGCGGCTACATTGAGTCGGTTAGGACCTTAGAAAGGATGCTCCTGGTGTTGGGGAGACCAAAACCAGGGGTCATATATTAAGCATAAGGGGTAAACTCTTTAAGACTGAGATGAGGAGAAATGTCTTCACCGAGTGAGTGGGGAGCCTATGAGACTCACTGCCAGAGAAAGAGACTGAGGCCAAAACATTGTGTTTTCAAGAAGAAGGTAGGTTTGGCTGTTATGGCAAAAGGGATCAAGGGATATGGCGAGGGGGTTGGACAGGAATTATGGTGTTGAGCCTGATGGTCAGCCATGATTATACTGAATGGGGTAGCAGGCTAGAGATGCCAAATGGCCTACTCCTGCTCTTATCTTCTAGGGATGGCCTAAACAGCATTGATCCTGACAGGGGTAACTAGAAAAAAAATTTCTTCCATTTCAACTGATATCCTGTACACGCTATGTATTAGCAGGTACCATTACAATTAAGCTATATCTGTCTTAATTTAATTTGCATGTGTCCCTCGTAGATGTGAGGACTCAGAGTGGCGAGGCCGGATGGTGCCAAAGAGCTGCAACCTTCGGTCTAGCGGCGACAGTGATGGTGAAGGGGACTTGTGCCTGACCATCACGTCCATGGCCCATGATGGAGCCCTCATCAAGAAGGACTGTAAAGTTGAACACTTCCTTTATTTCTTCACTTTTCTGCTTTTATGTTCTATATTTTAGTTTATTTTTCTGTGTTTTAAGATGAAGCTGGAGACTGGTGACACCAGACAACACTTACTACTATATTTTGTAACAAAATACATGTCTCAATATATAAATAAATCGATTGATTGATTGAAGGAACTCTTGCTGATTTTTCTGTCAGGGGTAGTAAAAGTATCTGGGACTTACTGGGACATTACTGTCTTTATTGTTCCTGTACATTAACTCAACACTGATCAGGGAGTGAACATAAGCCTTCCTTATGTATATTGTGATTAGAATATTACTTTACACTAAGTCTTAACTGCTTAAGAAGGTCATAATCTGCAGAGGGACCACAAAACTACAATTCAGAGAAACACAATGTTCCCTTTCAAATCAGTTTGTTCTGAAAAATTCAAAATGCAATGAGAAACCAACAATTGTGCAGGATCGTGGATATAATTATAAAATTACCATTTGCACAAATAGTTATTACAAATAGTAATTACACAAATTGTTCAAAGCCTCAAACAAAAACAGAAATTGCTGGAGAGACTCAGCAGGTCTGGCAGCATCTTTGGAGAGAAATCAGAATTAACATTTTGGTTCCAGTGATCTTTCTTCAGGTTGTTAACAGTAAATCTGTTTTTCTCTCTACAGATGCTGCCAAAACTGTTGAGTTTTCCAAGCAATTTCTGTTTTTGTTTCAGATTTCCACATTCACAGTTCTTTGTTTTATTATTCACCGTCTTGTTTGTCTTTACAAGTTGTGTCTTAATTTTGACCTACTTCCTTAACAAAAGATACTTACTCTGAGACATATTGTGAGAAAGCTGATGAATAATTGCTGATGAACAAGAAACACCTACAACAGACATCTCAAGTTAAGCAGAAGAGATGGCATCTCTGTGAGAAACAGCTGTGCTGTCAACAGACTCAACTTGATCTTGAGCAAATATGTGCACATGGCATTTAAATTCAGTGTCAGATAACATCATCTTGTGGAGGAGAAATCTTTTACATGATCATGTTTCAGCAATCACACACTTCCTCACTTCTTTCAGAACTCACTCTCATGTAGTCTGTAAACTTAACTAATATAAAACAAACTTTAAAAGCACATTTGAGAAGAATTCATATCTCAATCTTTTCCAGTGCAAAATAAAGCACAGAAACATATCACAAATCAATGAGGTTTAAGAGATACATCCCTACTTTAATTGACTGGATATGAGGAGGAAATATTTAAAGGCTGCATCAACATTAAGCACATCCCAATTAATATTCCTTATTCATAACATTTTCTTCTCTAGCTGAGGAATCCAATGTGAAACTTTATGATTGCACTCTGGCCCCTTAACTTACTGCAGTCACTGGCAACTTGCAATTCATCCATTTCCTATCCCCAAACTGGTGAGCTTCCGAATAGAGACCAACAGTAATCAAACTGACTGCAGATCATCCCTGATATTGACATCAGACCAGGCTGGGTGTACCATGGTCCTGGTCCATAGCACTTGCTGCTTGTGAAGGTAATAGGCCTGAACTAGAAATGTCTTCAAATAAAGCAGCAAATACTTAAGAATCACAAATGGATCGGGTGGGAAACGAGATGTATGGCATACATGCCTCCATCGGTCATGGCATTGAGTATAATGTTGGCAAGTCATGGTGCAGCTGCCTAAAACTTTAGATAAGCCATGTTTGGAGTATGGTGTGCAGTTCTGGTCACCACACTTTGGAAAGGATGTGAAGACTTTGGCGAGGGGCAGAAAAGGTTTACCAGGATGTTGCCTGGATTGGAAGGTATTAACGAAAAGGAGAGGTCGGACAAACTTGGATTGTTTTAACAACAGAGTCAGAGGCTGAGAGGTGACCTGATAGAAGTATATAAAATGATGAGAGGCAAGGACAGGGCAAAGAGTTGGAGTCTTTTTCCCAGGGTGGTAATGTCAAATATGAGGGAGCATAGGTTTGAGGTGAGAGGGGGAAAGTTTAAAGGAGATGTGTGAAGCTTGGGTTCTTTTTGCACAGAGGGTGGTAGGTGCCTGAACCATGCTGCTAGAGGAGGTGATAGAGCAGATATGATTGCAACATTTCAGAGGCATTCAGAGAGCCAGATGAACAGGGATGGGGGGATGGGTGTTGGTTGTACTTTACACATCTGTGATTCACAGAGGTAGCAATGCATTTTAAAGTATATCTGACCTCAAACTGACCCTGTCCCTTCAGTGCAAAAAAGCGAATCTTGTAAATGTCATGCTTTTCAGGAGTGGTTTTTGACTTAGCAGATGCCTTTGTATCAGTGAGTACCGTAGAGACATGTTTGAGAGAAGTCAGCTGTTCTTTGGATACGTAAATCGTTTTCTTGGTAGAGATAAAATGATTTTTGTGATTGTTAAAAATAACTTGAATCAGCATATTAAATAGACAAATTCATTTGAACTATAAAGCTGGCATAATAATTAAATTGTTTCAGAATGTGAGGCTGTCAAGACATTTAAATAAAACAGTCTGCAATTTTAAACATAAGTGCTTGCAATTTCACTCTGTCTGTTGACATAAACCTGAGGCCTATCATATTAGGATTTATGCTTATGATGTGGAAGTGCCAGCATTGGACTAGGGTGGACAAAGTCAGACGTCACACCAGGTTATAGTCCAACAGGTTTATTTGAAATTACAAGCTTTCACAGCACTGCCATTTCATCAGGATTGATGCTGAATGACTTATTGAACAACCTATCATGATTGCAGTGGGGTGCCCATCAGTGTACAGTTTGCATGACCTTGTTATGATTTTTTTTTTATACTCAAAGAAAATGTTTGTTTTTATAAAGTTTAAGTAATGGAGGGTCACATGCAGTGAATGGGTTTTTATCGATGGCAGTGTTTTATTTAAGTCAGCAATAGATGTTTCAAACTTCATTTCATCTCAGTATAATTCCTAAGCCCTGCCCAGTGTGGATATTTACAGACAGGGAAAATTATGGTGGGCACGGGCAGGGTTGAGTATAAATTGGGATAGGACTAGAAAGGGCCATGGAAGCGGGTAAAGAGATAGTGGCTTTCTCAGAGCATCCAAGAAGCCATTGGGGTTGAACAGAGGGTACATAGACTAGAATAGGATGGCATGGATAGGGTATGTGAAAGCGAAGGATGTGAAGGGTAAAGAGCTAGAGGGCTTTTTTAAAAACGTTATTCTTTTCTTTATAAGTCCCACAGCACTAAGTTCAGGCTTTTGAACAGCCATCCTCAGCACCAGCAAGTGCTGTGGCAGTCTCTACATGGATTTTGGGTGTGGCAGACCTATTCCCATTAACAGCAACAATGTCCCTCACCCCTGCCTCCAGCCAGAAACTAAAACTTGAATAGCCAGCCATTTTCACAGGAGCAGGAGTCCAAGAGCTGGCAATTTTCCCATATTTCTGTTCTATCCGTAAAGGCAAAACATCGGATCTTGGCTTTAACAAAAAGTTAAAAGCTTGTGCATCTGAATGCTGTATATTTTGGCACCAATTAATCATGGCTACTGTTCAGTTACCATCGAAATATACTGCTAGATGCATAATTCTGTATATCTGTATCACTGTTTAGCAGATTTCTTGCTAATCTGCTGCCAAAACAAAAGAAGTAATACTAATGTGATATAAAAACTGAGATCCTGCCTCAACTGCATCCAGCACACCTGATATGCTACAACATAAAATATTTTGTAAACGTTATATATCATAAAAAGTAACAAAGAGCAAGAAGACATTTAAGGCAATAATTGAATTCTGCGATTCTGCTGAGCTAGATAAACCACTCAAGATGTAGTCTCATGGCTTCTGACTCATGTTTGAATTTCTCCCTGAAATTCTCCAGGCCAAACATTCTCCAGTACCATCTGGGATAAAACACCCGGATTCTAAATATTTGATCGCCATCACCTGCAATAGGGGTGTAGGAGGAGCTCATGGGGTTTGGGGATGGAGGATGCGAGGGTGGCTAATTGCCCAAGAAGATTTATCTGACGAGTCTTGGGGAAATGCTCCTATCCCTCGTGGTGTGACAAACAGCACTAACTTACACTACAGGCCGGGTGCTGTGAAGTGGAATTAAAATTGGTGGCTAGTTTATTCAGCACACACAATGGGATGAATGGCCTCCATCTGTTCTGTGACATTTCTATGGTTCTATGTACAATATTCTATATACAACATTGAATTATAATTTACTATATTACAATATGTGTTCTATATATTGATTTAGCCAGATCCAAACAAAAGATTATCAGCAATTTAAGTATGATTTTTTTTCAGGATTTTAGCAGGACAAAATAAAAATTAAAATACTGTATGTTTGAAGGGGCACTGCCTTCAATTGAAAACAAAAAGCATTTTGCAGTCCCATTTTATTTTAAGGTGCAAATCAGCTAGAATAACACTTTATTTCATTCAAACTGATAGACCAAGATTTTACTATTTGGGGTGGAATGGTTAATCTATAACTATCTTGCACCCTGCTGTTCCTGTCCAGTCACAACCCACCTTCCTATTGGTTACATATTTGAGATTTATCCATGCCTAGTAATCTCTTAGAATTAAATTTCATTGTTATATCTACACAAGTTACTGGAGTTTGGTGAAATGTTCACAAAGTCACCATTCTACTGTGCCATCTTAAAATGCAAATCCAGAATTAAAAAAAACAAGAAGAAATAAAAGAAACAGAGCCAAAAGCTAATTATCTCCCTGAGCCTAGGCCTGGCCTGCAGTTGATGGAACTCGTATTACCAAATGGTCATCGGCTTTGTCCAAGAAATCTCAGAAGCTGCTCCATTTGAATGTTTGCATCTGCTGGCTGTGGCTAACTAACTCACTGAGCTCATTGCAGCTTAGAAGTCAGACATAATCATTGTGGAAAGTAGAAATGCAGTGAGTTTGCAGCATCTGGCCCTTAGCCTTCCCTGCTGCCACTTACAAACAGCAAAAGCAGTCTCCACAGTGAAAGAGGAATGGCAGTAAGATGAAAATAGATCTTAGTACTCAAACATTTTCTGAAATTCACCTTCCATTTTAGGAAGGGAGGATTAGCCTCCTGAAGTCATCCTGCCATGTTAGCAAACAAACAAAATTTATCAAACCTTTTTCATGAACGTTATTGTTATTCAATGATTACAAAATGAGCATGAACATTAAACAGATAAACATAGCTGGATGTTAACAATTTGCAGTAGCTGCAATTGCCTCAAAATTTCAGCTTGTTTTTTGTTAAGTACCAGTGCAAACACCCCCAGCCATTGTTTTTCACTGCCATCAGTGAAAGGTACATTTGATTGACAGATATAGGCCAGGTTTAACCTTTGGATGCTGGAAGTGCCTCGAGGTCTGATTGGTAGGACCTGGTTAGGCAGTCAGCTGGACCACAACGCAGAGGTGATGGCCAAGTGATATTATCACTAAACTATTAATTCAGACACCTGGGTAATATTCTGGGAACCTAGGTTCAAGTCTTGCCATGGCAGATGGTAGAGCGAGAACTCAATAAAAATCTGGAATTAAGAGTCTAATGATTAACAATAATTAAGAGTCAGGCTGCGGAATGGGCAATAAATGCTGGCTGAGCCAAAAGTGCTTACAGCCCATGAATGAATAATAAGGAACCTTTTAGGAGAATGGTGAGCACAGAGATAGCCACAATGTATTGTTCTGCGGACCCGGTTCAAATTTTGCAATAGTAGATGATGGAATTTGTATTCAATCAAATAAAAAAAATTCTGGAATTAGGTGTTTATTGATGACCATGATATCGTTGTCATTGTTGGGTAAAAAAACCTGGTTCACTACTGTCCTTTGGGGAATGAAATCTTCCATCTTTACCTGGTCTAGCCTACATGTGACTGCAAACCACACCAAAGTGGTTGATTCTTAACTGCTGTCTTGGCAATTTAGGATGGGCAACAAGGATGGCAGAGTGGCTCAGTGGCCAGCACTGCTGCCTCACAGTGCCAGGGACCTGGGTTCAATCCCACCTTTGGGCAACTGCCTGTATGGCTATTCACATTCTCCTCTTGTTTGCCTGGGTTTCCTCTGGGTGCTCCAGTTTTCTCTCACAGTCCAAAGATGTGCAAGTTAGGATAGATTGGCCATGCTAAATTGTCCATAGTGTCCAGAGATGTGCAGGCTAGGTGGATTAGCCCTGGGAAATGCAGGGTTACAGGGATAGGTTTGGGGGGTGGGGGGTTGGATCTGGGTGGAATGGTCCTCAGAGGGTCGGTGTAGACTCGATGGGCTGAATGGCCTGCTTCCACACTGTAGGCATTCCATGATTCTATTCTATAAATACTGGCCTAGCCTGCAATGCCCACATCCCATGAATGAGTTTTTAAAAATCATCAAGGTATCAAAGGAAATGTATGGGGTGCAGGTTGGTGTCAGAGGTTTTGACAAATTCCATAGAAATGTTCAAAAGGCAACTGCCCCCTCCAGTAGACAGTGATAGCTCAGGTGGGGTCAGCACTCGAGGGGTCCATTGAATGAAATCTGACTGTAAGGAAGAATTCCACAGGCAAGCTTGTCCAACCATATTTGTTGCTACAATTGTTGGCTGGACCCACTGTTTTCTAGTATGTAGACTTACATCTTTCATAACACAGAAAGGAGCTATTTGGCCCATTGTACATGGGCTACCTCTTTGAAATAGCTATCCAATTAGAACCATTGAATTAGACAAACATACTTAGCCTGAATAACATGAATTGTATTCTAAACAAGCCTCTGCTACAGATAATATGGTCAGTGCAGCTCTGCATTATAGATGCTGTTGACAAGGTCAGTGATGTAGCTTTCATCTTTAGAAAAGGCACATCACAGTCTATGGGCCTGAAAATGAGCCATAATCAATGTCTGCCTGTTTAGTAGTTTATTACTGGTAATTTTCAGGATATTTAAGATTTGAAGTATTACATAAAATCAGAGGCCTACAGAGTAAAGGATGTTAGAAACATTAACTCCATTTTGTAACATATCATTAAATATATGGTATGAATTATTCCCATAGAGGACATGATTGCACTTTTAGACACATAATAAATAACACCTAATGCACTAAACAGCCTGAGTAATGCCAATAAAAATGAAGCATTTTCATGACAAACTTTCCTGGACTAAAACACTTCATTTGCTGCTGTGATGTGTCCAACAAGGGCAATAATACAGTCAAAAAGATCCAACAGACACAAGTTATTTATTGCTTAATGACTGAAATATTGTTTGTGATGCCGAATAAGCTTGCACAGCTTAACAATCATGGGGTGAAACTTTCAATCAGCTGGTGAAATCAGTTTATAACTGGTGGAAACTGGTTTAGTCACTGTTACAAATCCCCTTGTTCTGCTACCTGTAAAGCTGTCATTTAACAAGTTTATTTTTCCCTCCTCTTTCTGACTACCTTGTCCTACCCCTAGGGGTAGACCAATTCATTTGCATTAGCAATGAGCCAGGAAAACAGGATTTATAGGAAGCGGACAAGCTTGCTTAACCTAATTTCGAAATGAATTGGTGATATTAAACATAATCATGTCCAGTCCAAAGCACACTGTCCATGATCTCTGAGAAATCTTCTTTCTCAATGATATTTCACCCATTAATGAGTTGATTTCCCATGACATATCAAACTAATTAGGGCATTTCTTTTACTGGTTGTTTCAACATGTTTAAAAAAAATGACAATGTACTCCTGCCTGTCCTGAGCAACTGAACAGTTTTGAGGTTATCACTTGTACATATGCTAGAAGCATGTCATTGTATGTTTCAGTGACAAAGGTTTTACAGCTCATGTTGTTCAATACATAAACTGTTTTACAATATTGATGTCAGGTGTTAAATTAATAAAGACCCCACCTGTATTTTTGCACCAAACCACTCAATCAAATTAATTCCTTTTCATAATATCATGTATGTAGTATTATTGCATTTGTAGTGAAATGTCTGTATTGCCCCTCTTTTATCTAGCTTTGAAGATTTGACACTAGAGTTAATGGCTTCAGATTATAACTCAATGCTGAAACGTTTTTTTTCAAAAAGAACAAAGTCATGGTGGAAGCAATGATACTTTCAGATTAATCTGTTTTCTGAGAGTCAGCCTCCAGTCAATTCTCCTTCCATCAAATTTCTAGTGGTTCCAGAATTGGCAAGGGTATGGTTACCCAAGGGTATGGTTACATTGTGGGATACCTACACATGTGGCGACAGTAAAATTGCAGGTTATCACTTCCCTCATGAGGTAAAATGTAGTCAATTCAAGATGTACATTCTCAACCTCGACACCTTCCACTCAAAGTTTCCCCGACATGAGAAATAGTTGTCTTTGTTATGGACTGCACATAGTTGTGTTAGACACAGTCTGATAGTTCTTAGACTGGACCAAGCCCACTTTCCCATGGCCATCCACTTCAACTCCCCCTCCTACTCCCCTGAGGAAATATCCATTCTGGGTTTCCTCCACCACCTACACAAGGTTACTCACAAACTGGAGGAGGAACACCTCATCTTCTGCCTCAGTAGGCTTCAACCACATGGCATCAGCATTGAATTCACCACTTTCCAAATCTCTCCTCCCCACACCCATTCCAAATCCAACCCTCCAACTCACCACCACTCTCTTGACCTGATCTATCTGTCCATCTTCCTTCCCACCTATCTGCTCCACACTTCCCTATCACTAACTTATCACTATTACCTCCTACCTTCGCTCACCTATGACCTACCTTTCCGTAGCCCTGCCTCCCCCTTCCCCCCATTTATCTCTCAACCCCCTTGCCCCTCCCCAGTCCTGGTGAAGGTTCCTGCTCGACTCTCTTGTGCCTCAGGTGCTGCCTGACGTGCTGTGCCTTTTCTAGCACCACACTTTATCAACTCTGATTTCTCCAGCATCTGCAGTCCCCATTGTCTCCCCATTTACCTTTTACAAAGGCCTTCATAATAGAGAGGATAGCTTTGGGGATTCGCTATGCTGGAAGTGCCATCCATTACTTTAACAGGAAAGTTAATGGGGTTGGAGTATAAGAATAGTAAAGTCTTACTGCAACTGCACAAGGTGCTGGTGAGATCACATTTGGAGTACTGTGAATATCTTTGGTCCCCTTATTGAAGGCAGGCTATTATTTCACTGAAGGCAATTCAGAGAAAATTAACTCAGATGGTCCCTAGTATGGAGGGATTGTTTTATGAGCAAAGATTAAACAGGTTGACTCCACTCACTGTCATTTAGAAGAATGAGAGGATGATCTCACTGAAACATACAGAACTCTTAAGGGGATTGAAAGGGTGAATAAATGCTGACAGAATGTTTCCCATTGTGGGAGACTCTAAGACCTAATGGCGTTGTCTCAGAAAAAAAGAGGTGCCAATTAAAAGTCTTTGGAACTATTTTCCACAGAACGCTGTAAGGGTAGAGTCCTTGTAGATAGTTCTTGCTGTGATAAATGGATTCTTGATGAGGAGACGAATCAAGGATTCAGCAAAATACAGAAAGGTGGAAGTGAGGAATGTTGGATCAAATATGTTGGATCAATTTAATGGTGTAGCAAAGTGAGGGGCTGAATGACTAGTCCAGTTCCTATTTCTGGTGGTGTTGATAGTCTTATCAGAACACAACTGGAATTGTGGCAAGATGAAAGAATCATAGTCATCCACTGAAAAATACAAATGGGGTTGGGTCCAAACCAAGTCCAGTCTGAACCCTTGAATATTGAAGGGGCAATTTTTGATATTATTTCTGACAGCATTAAATTAGATTCCCTACTGTATGGAAACGGGCCATTCGGCCCAACAAGTCCACACCAACCCTCTGAAGAGTAACCCACCCAGACCCATTCCCCTGAATGACACACCTAACACTAGGGGCAATTTAGCATGACCAATTCACCTGGCTTTCACATCTTTGGATTGTGGGAGGAAACCCACGTAGACACAGGGAGAATGTGCAAACCCCACACAGACAGTTGCCTGAGGTGGGAATCAAACCTGGGTCCCTGGTATTGTGAGACAGCAGTGCTAACCACTGAGCCACCGTGCTACCCACTCACACAGTGGCAGTTAATTGTCTCTCTTGCTGAGAGGGGTCCAACAACACCAAACCACTCCTGAGGGTGAGGTCAGATCTGAGATGTATTCACACTGACAAACAGGACCTTTGAAAATTCACTCCTCATTTCTGAACAGTTGTCGGAAAGAGTTATTAATATTCAATTAAAATATGCACATATCTTACTTCTTATGTAACAATGTTTGATTGATACCTCCCAGAGTTCTTCCTCCCAATGAGAATGGATGAGCAGGAGTTAAGAATTATAAGTCTTCCAGTCAATGTCATCAAACAAAGAACTACAGATCCTGCAGATCTGACACAGAAAACTGGAAGTGCTGGAGAAACTCAGCAGCTCTGGCAGCATCTGTGACGAGAGAAACAGAGTTAATGTTTCATGGTCGATTGATCCTTCTTCAGAACCTATTCAGAACCGTTCTGATGATGAATTATTAGATTTGAAACATTAACTCTGTTTCTCTCTCCACAAATGGTGCCAGACCTACTGAGCTTCTCCAGCAATTTCTGTTTTTGTAACAATCACTGCTTCCTCTCTGACCTCTGACATGTATCATTTTAACAGCTGTGCCAGATCTCGCTGCAATTTGCTTTAAATGCCATTATAACATGTTGTCATTAAAATACAACATAATTTTTACTTCCTACAGTAATGCCAAACTTGTAGGTGTTTCAGGCACCAAATAGCAGTCAACTCAAAAGTCGGTCAGAATGGTAAGACATTTTAAAAATTTTCTTTTCAACCAGAAGAAATAGAACTGATCAGATCCGAAAGGTGAACTCTGATTTCTCTTCACAGACACCGCCAGATCTGCTGAGCTTTTCCAGCAACTTCTGTTTTTGTTTCTGACCCTGTTTTATAAAGTAGTTCTTAACCTTCTTGTTCCAATTTGATTCTTCTGAAAGTCACGGAAAACTAATATTGCTAGGAGTACTGAGTTACATCACAACTTTTGAATGAAATGTTCCTTGGTGTGCATTTGAAGTAATGGAAATAAATGTGTGCAAACATTAAGATATTTGCAGTGAACGTAGAATGTGAAAAGAACAATTGCTATTTTGTCTTGTTGTTATTCCTGAGCCTTGTATGCTATTTGAGGCCACATAATGTGATAACAAAATAAATGTTGCAGCTTGCAATCTGATGCTATGAATTACCAGTCATGATTTAGCATGATTTTCATCTTAATATCACAACACAGCTGTCATATCAAGAATACTAGAAAGCATTACTTTTATTGAGATTAAATGAAACAGATTTCCTGTTCTTGCACCTCAGATTTATTGCATGGTTTAGAGGCTGCCGAAATATTTCCTGGCTGTTTTGAGGAACATGCAGTTCTCAAATTTTCTTCCTTAAGCTGTGCCAAAATAAAGTAATCGAATACAGGTGGATAGAGTAACAGGAAAATCTGATCCAATAGCTTACCGCCTAGACATAATTTTAAAATTATTTTATGAACAGATCGAGGCTAAAGTTCCTCAATCCACTTCAGTTCCAGATGGGATACTCTAAGCTCCTGGACGAGGATGGATGATCTGGCTTCCCTCCTTTATTCACCACTGTAATACCTCCACGGAGGCTGGTATCCTGTCACCAAGTCACCCTTTATTTATACAAGGAGAATCTGTGACATTGATCCAGCTCCCTCAGAGCCAGCTCTCAGAGTGAACAGAACCTCTGACTCTCCTGTTTATATCTGTCAGCCAGAGCTCCCTGATTAGACCAGATTAACAGCCCCAATCAGGGAATTTATATTCCATGAGGTCCACTTGGCTGACCTCATTGTAATCATTACAACAACCTCCTTGGGGGATTGCAACAAAGTTAATTATAGAAGTATCCCTTCCCTTATAAATACGTTTTTCCCAATATACAAATAAACCTGAGTACTAATAAGGGCTCTTGTGGTGCAGTGGTAAAATCTCTACCTTTGAATCAGGAGGCCTGAGGTCAAGTCCAAAGGTGTGTAGTAAGGTTGATGTGAAAGTAGTTTTAAAAAGATCCAATTTAACCTAGTTTATTTGAATCAATGAAGAGTGAGTTTCTTAATTATGAAGTAATGACCTAGTGGTATTACGGCTGGACTGTTAATCCAGAGACCCAGCAAATTTTCTGGGGACCTGGGTTCAAATCCCACCACAGGAGATAGTGGAATTTGAATTCAATAAATATTTGGAATTAAGAGTGTACTGATGACTATGAATCCATTGCTAATTGTTGGAAAAACCCATCTGGTTCACTAATGTTCTTTAGGGAAGTAAACTGCAGTCCTTACCTGGTCTGGCCCACATGTGACTCCAGACCCACAGCAATGTGAGGTCAGCAGCCTGTCCTAATCTTTGTGAGATCATATTCCATAATAAAGTTCTGACTTGCCTCCCCTCTCCCTTTAATAGGCTGCTTTTTGAAGTTTTATATGTGTGAGATTCCATGGTAGCATCCTGCAGACAGTCATTTAAAATAAATCCAGCACTGTTTTTGGCTATTTCAGTCCTCTTTTTAAAAAAAAACCTTGTTTTGGAATTGCATATTTAAAATGATTGCTGTATTTTGGGATCCAGACCTGTGCTCATGAGAAAAAAAGAACGAGATCAGTGAAGGTCAACCTGGAATTGAATGGGTCTGGCTAAATTAAATCTGTGTAGCAGTATTGCTGGACATTACAACACTGAACAAAATATGACTAACCATTAGATTAAGTCTAGTTTGAACATTCAGCTGATAACTGTTATCACTTCAGAAAGATATGTGATCGATATCCCAAAGCCCCCCAGAAAAAGGTTAATTGTATGGGAATCCTTTTTGGACCCACAATTCGATTGTGTTATTCTCCAGAAGACTAAAACACAGTTGTGCTTTAAAGCAGCTTTCTGGCTCTCAGCGCATTTAATAAATCTCAGTTGCATAGCAATGCGAAAAAAAAGACCCCTAATTCTGCCCCTGAGTACCCAAACTCTATTTGTTTCTCAGAGACTTGGAGACAGTAAGGAGTGCAGATGCTGGAAGCCAGAGTCAATAGATATGAAGCTGAAAAAACACAATAGGTCAGAGAGCATCTGAGGAGCAGGAAAGTCAATGTTTCGGGTTGAAACCCTTGAACGGTGCCTGACCTAGTGAGCTTTTTCAGCTTCACATCTATTGACTCTATTTGTTTTTGTTGTCTTACCCTTAATTTTGCCAACAAAAAAAAGTTTCTCTATATCCACCGTATAAGATATTTCTTTTGTTCACGGTAAAAGATCTGTCTTCTACAGACAAGGTGTTCATGCCAAATTCAGGGAAACCCAGCACCTGGGCTCTGACAGTGCCACTGAATGGCTATGGAGGTTCTTTGGGCTTTCTCTTATTGGGGATCTTCTGGTCGGTCTGTGAGATACATTTTACTTGCTACTTGTCAATTCAAGCCTGTACATTGTCCAAGTCAATTGGCACATGTTCCTTCATCGTGGGAGCTGTGAATAACTGTGTAGCTGGGTCAGCAAACTGCAGCAGTCTTTCCCTCATCACACAGTGAGGGTTATTGATGAAGCAATTCATTGAAGGTGGTTGAGCAGTGGATTCTACCCAAAGGAACTTCTGCAACAATTCTCCATAGCTGTGAAAACACCACAACTATCGAATCCTCACAAACAACAGATTTGAGAAAGTTTGATGCTGTTATATTCAGCTGAATGAACCCTCCCACCAAATAAACCTGCCCAGGTAACCATATTCACTCCCTTCTTCCAAGATAGCAAGTAATGGAGAAACATGTCGAAGGTGTGGAGGTGGGGTTTGGGGTGTCTGAGTGTTGAAATTCAAATTACTTTGCTAACACAGCAATAAAATATGTTGGTGGCACTACCTGAACAAAGTGACGTTATTTTTGAATTAAACTAGAATCAAAGATGAAGGGCTTTTGCCCGAAACGTCGGATTTTCCTGTTCCTCGGATGCTGCCTGGACTGCTGTGCTTTTCCAGCACCACTCTACCCTAGAATCAAAGAAAGGAAAGTGACTATGCTGTTTGACATTGTTCTAAAGTGCAGGCTTTCTGCAAAAGTTCATCTATTGATTGAAACACTCCATAAGCTTATTGGTTCTATGGCACTGTACAAGATTGAAGCCTTAGCATGGAATTGCATTGTACATGGAGTACAATATTTAACTTGTACTGTTTGCCACCGATTGTACAAAGCCATACAAAGGCCCAGATATTCCTGCAATGGTGAAGTCAGTGACTACTCTGGTATTTATGTAGCAAACACGCTGTTGATAACTTCCTCTATATTTTCCAGCATTTTTAATTAGAAACTACCACAGCAACCATAACAGTGAATTGGAATGTCAGTGTATTGATCCTGTCAGTGATGTTGTGAGTTACTTACTAAGGTGGTAAAACGCTGTAACTTAATTCAATTTTAACACAAGTTTAAAGGAAATAACCTTTGAGATAACATAGGAGGTACTTCTTCTGCATTCTTGAAAGAAAACTTTGAAAAGTTAGGATTTTGTAAAGCAAATAAAATATAGATATCTTTGTAAAATAGTCATAGAAAGTCATAGAGCTGTATAGCACAGAAACAGACCCCTTGATCCAACTTGTCCACGTCAATCAGAAGTCCAAAGTAATCTAGTCCCATTTGCCAGCATTTGGCCCATATCACTCTAAACTCTTCCTGCGCCAGATGCCTTTTAAATGTTATAATTGTACCACCCGCTGAGTGAAAAATTTAGCCCTTAGGTTCCCTTTAAGACATTCTCCTCTCACTCTAAACCTATGCCCTCTAGTTCTGGACTCCCTTACCCCAGGGAAAAAGACCTTGGCTATTCATTCTATCCAGGCCCTTCATGATTTTATAAACCTCTATAAGATCACCCCTCAGCCTCCGAGGCTCCATAGGAAATAGCACCAGGCTATTCAGTCCATTGATGAAACTGAATTTGCATGTATACTTAGTTTCATTTCTTATGTAGTCCAGGTGATTGGGTTCTACATTGGAAAATAGGAAGAGGAAAAGCCTGTTGTGTCCCATGTGCCTGTTCCATCAATCAAATAGACGTTGGCTAATTTGTATCTCAACCCCATTTACCTACCTTTGGTTGAGATTACTTTATACCCTCACCTCAGAAAAATCTATTGATCTCGATCATGAAATTGATCATTGATCTTTTTTGACCTAGCAAGCACACCTTTTGGGGGTGAATTTCAGCTTTCCACTTCCCTTTCTGTGAAGCAGACCTTCCTAATTTCACTCCTGAACAACCAGGATCTAAGATTTTGATTATATTATCCTGTTCTGCAGTGGCCTCACCAGATGAAATAGTTTCTCTCTATTGATCCTAATGATTCCTATTATCATCCTAAACATCTTGATTAAATAGCCCTCAATATTATATGTACAAATGAATACAAACCAAAGTTATGCAAATTGTGCTCATAATTAAATTCTTTTAATGTCAGGATCATTCTGGAAAATCTGTGCTGTTACCCTTCGAAGACTAATGCATCCACTGGGGCGGCACGGTGGCTCAGTGTTGAGCACTGCAGCCTCACAGCACCAGGGTCCCAGGTTCAATTCCAGCCTCGGGCAACTGTCTGTGTGGAGTTTGCACATTCTCCCTGTGTCTGCGTGGGTTTCCTCCCACAGTTGAACGATGTGCAGGTCAGGTGAATTGGCCATGTTAAATTGTCCATAGTGTTAGGTGCATTAGTCAGAAGGGAGTGGGTTGCTGTTCAGAGGGTCGGTGTTGGGCTGAAGGGCCTGTTTCCACTCTGTAGGGAATCTAATCTGATCCTTCTGGAGGTATGGCGCCCGTAGATGAGTACAATACTTCAGATTGGAGTTGAAATAAATGAAGCCTGATTTCCTATGCTTTGTATTGCAGCACTCTTGAGATAAAGGACAGTACTTCATTAACCTTTTAATACATATTCTCTAACTTTTAATGGTTTCTATATTCATGCATGCTGTTATGCATATCTAGCTCTTTGCTTATGTATCTTTATATATATTTTAAAGTTTTAGAAGTTAAAGTTTAACTGTGGAATATGAGATTAATGCAACTGAAGCACCTTGATAACAATGCACTTAAACGACTCAAGTCATGCTGCTTTAGAAAGTTAACAGTAAGAAAGTGAAGGTAATTAAAACACTGAACTTCCTTGATGCATGAACGCCTAAAGCAAATAGCAGTCAGAGGTTGGCTATGTTTTTGTTAATACATCAGAATAGAAGCAATGGAATTGTAAAACAAACAGGTGGCTTTCCCTAGCTGGTGTCTGCAAACCTTCCAGGGAGAGAGCTAAATAAGTGCTTGAGTAGACTACATTGTCATGGAGACTGGTGGAGCTTAAAGGGTTTCTCTGCTTTCAGTGTATCTGCAGGTATAATTTCTGGGAGGATTTTGTTGCAGCTTGGAGTTGGGGAAATGCTGTAGCAAAGAAATGGCTTCAGACAGTGCAAGTGCTACAGTTAGCAAGCTCAGGCAGTTAGGGTAGGAGAAAGCCCTGTAAGACAGGAATCATTCACTACAGCTGGGTGTGTGGTTAAGTCAATGAACAGCACTTGGTTGATGGAACTGAGAAAGTTTGGAACTTAGAGAAATTTAGTGGCAGTTGGTGAAGCTACTAATAAAAGTAGAAAGTGAAGCAGCAAGTAGACATTTGGGAACAGTTTCAGGAGTACTGGCAAACATAGCCTTGGCAGAAGAGATTGAGTTAACAAGGCATAAACACCAAAATTGAACAAAGACCTGCAGATGCTGCAAATCTGAAACAAAAACAGAATTTGCTGACAAAACTCAGTAGGTCTGGTAGCATCTGTGGGTAGAAAGCAGAATCAACATTTCGAGTCCGGTGACTCTTCATCAGTAATAAATAGATTAAGACGGTTCAGTTTAGAAAAAGCCTTGTAGGTGTTCGAAACCTAAATCATCAAATATGTAAAATTGCAATTGTTCAGCAAGAGAATTGGTGACCAACAGTGGCCTGAAGTCTGGAGAGTTGACTGCATGAATCCTTTAAAATGTAGTCTGTGATGTGTTCGATTACAGTTAGTTAAATTATATTAATCTTAACCTCATGCTAATCCTGAATGTTAAAAGAAATTTGTATATATATTGTAGTCGAAAAGTGTGGCATTGGAAAAGCACAGTAGGTCAGGCAGCATCCGAGGATCAGGAGAGTCGATGGTTCAGGCATAAGCCCTTCATCAACTCTCCTGCTCCTCGGATACTGCCTGACCTACTGTGCTTTTCCAGTGTCGCACTTTTTGACTCTGACTCTCCAGCATCTGCAGTCCTCACTTTCTCCTTGTATTTATACTTTGGTTTGCTTGAGTTTTCTAACTTTCTATAGTAACGTTTCATTTGTTTGTTCAAAACCGTGGAGTTTATGGGATTTATTTTCTTAGTAAGTACCTCGGATCTCAGATTTTTGCTATTTCAAACCAAAAGGTTTCTGGTCCCTCACCAGATTGTGACATAAATTGAACAGTCTTGTCTGCAATCATAACAACTACCAAATCTCTTCATCCTCCATAATTTCTGGTTTCTTATCCAAAACTGCTCCCAATATTACAGATGTGATCTCACCTTGTACAGTTGCTTAGACTCCAACCCCCTTGAAATAAGAGCAACATTCCATTAGTTAACCTGTTACACCTGAGTGCTGGCAGGAATTGCTGGAGAAACTTGACAAGTCTGGCAGCATCTGTTGAGAGAAAGCAGAGTTACTGTTTCAGGTCCAGAGACCTTCTTTACCAATGTCATATTTTGCTGTCTTGCCACAGATACTGTCAGACCAGCTGGGTCTCTTCAAGAATTTTTGCTTTTGATCCAAGTTTCCAGTACCCACGGTTATTCTGTATTCTTTTTGTTTAGTGGGGAACCAAGCAATTTGAAATAGCTGGAATAGCATTTGTGACTGTTGACTGAATCCAAAAAACCCAGCATCAGATTAAACCCTTCTACCTCAAAGACAGCCAAAAGATACTGTATATTCTTTTTCCTTCCTTTAAACTAACATGATCATATTTAATCAAGCCTGTGAGTATGAATGTGTGTCAATGCATGTATTTGTGTGTGCATGTATGTATTTATGTGTGCATGTATGTTTGTGTGTGTACCTGTGTGTTATTGCGCACATGCACGTGTAGGTATGCATGTATGTGTATACTCAAGTGTATCTGTGTGTGTGCATGTGTTTTTGAGGTGTGTGTATGTATGTGTATGTGTGCGTGTGTGTGCGCATGCGCATGCGCACGTGCATATTGCATAGAGTCATAGAGGTGTACAGCATGGAAACAGACCCTTCAGTCCAACTCTTCCATGCTGACCAGATGTCCTAACCCAATCTAGTTCCACCTGCCAACATACGGCCACATCCCTCCAAACCCTTCCTATTCATATACCCATCCAGATACCTTTTAAATGTTGCAATTGTACTAACCTCCACCACTTCCTCTGGCAGCTCATTCCATACATGTACCACCCTATATGTGTGTGTGTGAGTGTGTGTATGTGCATTTTAAGTGTGTGTGTATGTGTGGTGTGGATGTGTGGGCATCTGTGTGTGTGAGCGTGCATGTGTGTGCATGTATGTGTGTGTATATGTGTGTGAGCGCGTGTGTGTATGTGAGCGCGTGCATACGTGTGTATGTGCATGTGTGTTTGTTTGAGTACGTGTGCATGTGAGAGTTAGTGTGTGTTTATGTGTATGTGTGTGAGCATGTGTGTGTATGCGTGTGTGTATGTGAGTGTGCATGTGTGTGTGTGTGTGTGTGCATGTGCATGTGCATATTAATAGATGCAAATGACTGCATGAATGTAGTGTCCCTGATATTGTGACTTATTATGTTTCTCTCAGGGTTAGCAGATGCTAATTTGCTTTTTATTGTTTTTAAAATCCTTTCATGGGATGAGGGCTTCTCTGGCCAGGCCAGCTATTATTGTCCATCCCTGATTGCTCAGAGAGAGGTTAAGAGTCACCCATACTGCTGTGGGTCTGGAGTCAGTTGTAGGCCAGACCAGGTAAGGTTGGCAGTTTCCTTCCCGAAAGGGCATTAGTGAACCTTTTCTTGAAGTCAAAGGAACTTTGAGATTGAGTTGTTATTGCACACTGTACAAATAGCTCACTACAGAGTATTAGCCTCCCACTAAAAAGAATTAAAAATTCTGCTGTGACTAACTCTGAGAGTTGAACTGTGGGACGCTGGATCACCCCTCCTCACCTGGTCCCAACACCCCACAGAGGGGCTTTGGAGGCAGTAAGATGGCAGCTCTATTTAATAGACCCTTAGGAGCAAATGGGTGATGTCTCTGAGATCTTCCCGATGTTGGACTAGTAAACCTCTGAGATGACAGGTGCTCCAAAGGATCAGCAAGATCCTCTCTAATTCTCCCAGGTGGAGCTCACAATGCTGGAGTAGCACAGCTACATCTGTAAGTCATCCAAAGGAAGTGTTCTCCCTCCTCAGTGATGGCCTGCCAGCCCGAGCAAATTTATTTAACCTTTCTTTGAAATGTTCAGAAGGACTTCTCAAATTTATTGACATCATATTCCACTACCTATACCAGCAGCACTCAGTGGGAATGCCAGCCATTCAGAGTATTTGCCACTTCCACCTTTACAGCCAATGAACTTCCATACCTGGTTCCAGTTCCCAGAGGCTGCTCCTAATCTGGCCACAGCTGGTAAGTTTGTATGGGCAGGTAGACCACAAACACCTGGAAATGGTCCCAATCTTTCGGTAAAACTAATGCAGTAAGATTCCATCTTTCAAAAAAAACACTAGACCTGAAACATTCACTCTGTTTCTCTCACCACAAATGCCCTCTTAAGTTTCTCCAGCAATTCTTGTTTTTGTTTCAGATTCAATCTTTCATCTTCTATCACCCAACCAATTAATGACTCATAACACAAGTTTGCCTCCAATTCCGTGCTAATTTTCATAACTCTTTAATCATATCATGAATCCACAATTCTATAGGAGTGTGCAGAGAAATTTATATCTTTCTGAATTATTTTCATCCACTTTAATTTCCTCCACTATCATTCCTATCGTATGAACTATAAAATATTAATAGACATGAGCATTTACTGAGTTTGTAAATTACAGGAAGCTCTGTTTGAACCCATGTTTGATCAGAGGTCCTGTTCTGTTAGCTGTTGATCAAAGTAGTGACCAACTGATCCTGACAATCCGATTCCTGTGTTCCACACATAGATTTCTTATTTTTCATGACTGCTGAGTATCAATTGAACTTAACTGTGCACATTATGGATTTTGTGGTGCTTAGACATAATTATTAACTGATTACTCAACCAGTGAATATAAATGTCATGCAATTTAAAGATAATTAAAATTAGGGATGTGAATATTTCAAGCAGGGTTGCACATGCTTAATATATTCAGAATACATAAATGGATTGTTTGTATCACTGTGAATGTGTGTAAATATTGGATAGGCATGACTACTGAACTATATTATCCATTATACATCAACTAGATCCTGATAAAAGCATCATTTGTTTGCTAAGCAACATTTGATTTGGGATTGTGCTTTGATGCTAATTGCTGCAGCTACGGTTTATTGAAGAGTTCAAATAAATCTCCTTATTCGGTATCTTTGCTTTCAGCTCTCCAATTTGATCTCGGAGCTGCCGGGTCACTGAACCAATGATATTTAAGTCTAAATGTCACAGCAGCAAAATAGAATCCAATGTATACGCAGAAAAATCGTAATCACTATTGATTTTAATGGGATGAATCAATGATAATTACTGCCTTGGAGAATGATGTGGAAGTGCTGGTGTTGGACTGGGGTGGACACAGTCAGAAGTCACATGACACCGTGTTAGAATCCAATAGGTTTATTTGAAATCACAAGCTTTTGGAACGTTGTCCGTTTGTCAGGTGAAGTCTTCACCAATGAAGGAGCAGCACTCTGAAAGCTTGTGCTTTCAAATAAACCTGTTGGAATATAATCTGGTGTCATGTGATTCTGACCTTATCTCGGAGAAAATGGTGGTGGAGAAGTACTAAATACTGGGAAAATATGAAGTGCCCCAAGTTATTTTATTTTTTGCATATTCAAGGTATGTATATTCCAGATGGGTCATTCACATGGTTAGTCCAGGTAAAAAAAAAGACCTTTAAGGTGTAAATCCAATATACCTGAGTCCAAACACTTCATATTGAAATATTAAATTGGAGAACATGCCAAGAAATTAAAATAAACAAACTTTTAAGTAATTTTATTTATTTCCCTTACATTCAGTGTCCTGCAAATTGTTTCCCAATGAAGAGGGCACAATGACCTGTTATGGATTCATTACAAATTCTGATTAAATACAGGCTATAAATTAAGTGCATTGGAGTGGCACAGAGTGACTCCACCTTTGAAGTGATTTCCATGTCTGTGCAAAAGTGCTAAGTCTCTTTTCTTAGCACCTAAATTGGAAAGATAATGCATCATCTTGCCAAATTGTCAACAAAAACTATAATTACAATACGGGCGATGCAGGTCAAATGGAGACCACAAGGCATTTCCTAGACCTACATGAGAATGCTCAATGCTGATCAACAACATTCAAAGTTTTAAAAATGAAAAGTAAATTGGAATAATATTAATACCAATGAATGTACTTATTAGTAAATGTTTTATGTGTAGCCAAGTCAAGCAAGAATCAAAACCAAATGAACTGTGGATGCTGTAAATCAGAAACAAAAACAGAATTTGCTGGAAAAACTCAGCAGGTCTGGCAGCATCTGTGGAGAGAAATCAGAGTTAACATTTCAGGTCATATGACCTTTCCTCAGAACCCTCCCGTACCCAAAACGTTAACTCTGATTTCTCTCCACAGATGCTGCCAGACCTGCTGAGTTTTTCCAGCAAATTCTGTTTTTATTTCAAGCAAGAGTGATCCTTGCAACTTTGCAACCGCTCTGAAGGGCTGCTACTATGCCACATCTGTTGCTCCCACTGCCCCAATTTGTCATCCCATTCCAGAGCTTATTAAAGAGTTGCTGGCAGTGACACAAAATTAAGTGACTTAAATTAGGTGAAAATAACCCAAATGCAAATATTTGCCATTTCTACATTTCATCGAATCCCTACAGTGTGGAAACAGACTATTCGGCCCAACATGTAATCCACCCAGACCCATTCCCCTACCCTATTATGATAGTTACCCCTGACTAATGCATCCAACCTACACATCCCTGAACACTATGGGCAATTTAGCATGGGCAATCCACCTAACGTGTACATCTTTGGATTGTGGGAGGAAACCAAAGCAAACCCATGCAGACACAGGGGAGAATGTGCAAACTCCACACAGACAGTTGGTCAAGGCTAGAATCAAACCCTGATCTCTGGCGCTGTGAGGCAGCAGTGCTAACCACTGAACCACCGTGCCACCCAATATATGTATAAACCAGAACAGAAGTAGGTCTGAGAGGAATGGATTTGGCTGGGTGTGGGTGGATTGGGGAGAGTCGGAAGTGCAGTACTGGGGTAGTGAGGTGAGGCAGTGCCCTATTATCCAAATTTCAACAGTAGCCATGATAGGTACTGGCCCCTTGTGAATGTTGCTCTTCCATTCAAGAGACAGAGATAGGTTAGGATTGGAATCCTGCATTTGTATTTGACAATGGAAAGAATGCATATATAGATGTTGGCACAGATTTTAAGGTCATTTCAATCAAGGTCAAAAATAATCACAACAAAACTTGGACCACCCAGCACTAATGTCAGAGAAAGCTATTAAAACAATATAGTTGAATGATTGAATGACCTCTGAGAGTCATTAAGCTATATCTAACTTAACTCTAAACTAAAGAGTTTAATTTTCCATAGTAATAAATATGGGTGGAATCATAATTCTGCTGAAATTTCACCATTAATCTGGTCTCACAATTAATCAACTCCTGGTATTTGCTGCAGATTTATTTTTCCACAGTTAGGTAAATTCAACAACGTTACAATACTTTCCACAATTAGGAGCAAATGGTACAAGTGAAACGTTAAAACAAATGCAGAATGAAGTACCAGGCTAAAGTTGAATTTTTTTTTAAACAGGTTCTCAGGTTTTGGCTGCATGTTAATGAAATTGTCATTTGAATAAAATGACTAAAACATCTGTATAACACATTAAATTAATCCAACACAGTGATTTCCCATAACTTGTTTATCATTTAATTATGTTGACAAGAAGGCAAACTTCAACTGGAGCTCAAGACCTTCTACTGTATTTGAGAATTGCCTCAAATCTGCCATTTGTTAAGCACTCATGATACATGAGCTTTCATTTGATTGTAATGGCAGTTTGAATTTTGGCAGAATACAACAAACCCACACTGGCATTTCAGTATTTACAGGATGGTGTTGATTAACACCAGGGCCTGGAGGGGTGTTGTTAGGGGGAGATAAAGGAATGTTAATTGGTCTCAGGGATGTTCCTACAGCCATCCTGCTCCCTGATTTCAATGAGCTGTTAGGCAAAAGTGAGGACTTCAGATGCTGGAAACCAAAGATTAGATTAGGTCTATTCCTGATGAAGGGCTTTTGCCCAAAACGTTGATTTTCCTCCTCCTCGGATGCTGCCTGACCTGCTGTGCTTTTCCAGCACCACTCTGATCTAAACTTAAATAAGCTGTTGCCGTTTGAAAAGAATCCCGTTATTACTTGACCTGTGACAAAGTCTGACAAGACAACCTAGACAGGCAGGGGTCTCAACTTCTGCCCCACCACCAAAATGGACCCGTTGGTTCTGGCAGCAGACACAGAGGAGTTCATCAGACGAATGAGACTCCGGGAATTCTTTCAAGGTGCTGGCAGTGATCCCACTGATGAACTGGAACAGTCAGCACAGGGATCTGTAGACGAGCGACCAAAGAAGGTGTCAACATGGACCCCACCGGAGGGCCGCTGCCATGGGCTTGACATGTATGCTCAAACTGTCAGGAAATATATAAATACCAGATTCATCAGTTGTACCCACAAGGTAGAGCAAAACATCACCCGTTCACAATGCAATGCCATCCAGGCTCTCAAAACCAATGACAACATTGTCATCAAACCAGCAGATAAAGGAGGAGCCATTGTCATTCAGAATAGAACAGATTACTGCAAGGAAGTCTACCGACAACTGAACAACCAGAAACACTACAGGCAACTACCAGCTGATCCGACCAAAGAACACACCCGAGAATTAAACACACTGATCAGAACTTTGAATCCAGTCCTTCAGAGTTCCCTACGCGCCCTCATCCCACGTACTCCTCGTGTCGGCGACTTCTACTGCCTTCCAAAGGTAAACAAATCCAACACACCGAGACGTCCCATCGTGTCGGGCAATGGGACCCTATGTGAGAATCTCTCCGGCTATGTGGAAGGCATCTTGAAACCCATTGTACAGGGGATCTCCAGCTTCTGTCGCGACACTACGGATTTCTTACAGAAACTCAGCACCCACGGACCAGTCGAACCGGGAACATTCCTCATCACAATGGACGTTTCCACACTCTACACCAGCATCCCCCACAAGGATGGCATCGCGGCAACAGCCTCAGTACTCAACACCAACAACTGCCAATTTCCAAACACCATCCTACAACTCATCCACTTTATCCTCGATTACACCTTTGACAACCAGTTCTTCATTCAGACACACGGAACAGCCATGGGGACCAAATTTGCACCCCAATATGCCAACATTTTTATGCACAGGTTCGAACAAGATTTCTTCTCTATGCAGGATCTCCAACCAACGTTGTACACCAGGTACATTGATGACATTTTCTTCCTCTGGACCCATGGTGAGGAGTCACTGATAAAACTACACAGTGACATCAACAAGTTTCATCCCACCATCAAACTCACCATGGACTACTCTCAACTATCTGTCTCATTCTTGGACACGTGCGTCTCCATCAAGGACGGACACCTCAGCACCACACTCTACCGCAAACCCACAGACAACCTCACAGTGCTACACTTCTCCAGCTTCCACCCAAAACATATTAACACAGACATTCCCTATGGACAAGCCCTACGCATACACCGGATCTGCTCAGATGAGGAGGAACATGACGGACACCTGGAAATACTCAAGGATGCCCTCACAAGAACGGGGTACGATGCTCAACTCATCGACCGCCAGTTCCGACGTGCCACAGCAAGGAACCATAATGACCTCCTCAGGAGACAGACACGTGCTGCGACTGACAGGGTTCCCTTCGTTGTTCAGTACTTCCCAGGGGCTGAAAAATTACATCATGTTTTTCGTGACCTGCAACACATTATCAATGAGGATGAGCACCTCACCAAGACCTTCCCCACACCTCCACTACTTGCCTTTAAACAACCGCCAAACCTCAAACAGATCATTGTTTGTAGCAAACTGCCCGGCTCTCAGGACAGCTCCATATAACCCTGTCACGGTGGACACTGCAAGACGTGTCAGATTGTGGACATAGATACCACTATTAAACATGGGAACACCTCCCACCTTGTACATGGCAGGTACACATGCGACTCAGCCAACGTTGTCTATCTCATACATTGTAGGCAAGGGTGCCTGGAGGCATGATACATTGGGGAAACTGAGCAAAGGTTAGACAACGGATGAATGGGCACCGCACAACAATCAACAGACAGGAGGGTTCCCTCCCAGTTGGGGAACACTTCAGTGGTCCAGGACATTCAGCCTTGGACCTTCGGGTGATCATCCTCCAAGGTGGACTTCGGGACAGGCAGCAGAGGAAAGTGGCCGAGCAGAGGCTGATAGCTAAGTTCGGTACCCAGGGGGAGGGCCTCAACCGGGACCTTGGGTTCATGTCACATTACAGATGATCACCATTGCACTATACACATACACACACACACATTCCTACACACACACACACTCTCACATACACATGGACACAGGTACACACAGACGCGCACACAGACACCCACACACACCCTTATAGACACACACACTCCCACACTCACACATGCACCCCCTCACAGGCTTAAGACACTCTGCACTCACTACACACACACACACACTTTCTCACACTCACAACCCCCACCCCAGACAGACACACACACACAGACAGACAAAGACCCACATGCACACATATATTTTGTGTGGTGAATTTGTACTTGCAGCGTTACATTGCACTTTGCTCAAAAACTGCATACATTCATGTAGAACTCTGAGCTCAAAAACTGCATGAATTTATGTAAAACTCTGTTATCTCACTTTTTAGATTAGAATCAATCTAAACATCAGGTCATAGACAGAGAACACAGGGGGCTAACACCTTCAACATATTGTCTAGCCATCACCATTGTTAACAGCTAACTCAAGAATGCAACTTTAAAAAAAAAGGTTTTGTGATTTACACATGAAAGAAGTGAAACTATCATTGTTTTCTAACAGATGAAAGGCTTAACAGATAATCAATTTTTCAATGTATAATTTCAGTTACATCACACTGCAAATTTTTGCTATACATTCTGTGTTATGATCGAGCTCTCCACAATCACCTGATGAAGGAGCGTCGCTCCGAAAGCTAGTGTGCTTCCAATTAAACCTGTTGGACTATAACCTGGTGTTGTGTGATTTTTAACCTAGATCAGGCAAAGCATCATTTTGTCATGAGCACCTCCTGGAGGTGCCCAAGATGCCAACTATTAGTTCACAATGGCAGAGTAAAAACATGTGGGCAAATGCAAATCATGCTGATGGCCTAACAGAGTGGTATGGTGGCTCAGTAATTAGCACTACCACCTCACAGTGTCAGGGACCTGGGCGATGTCTGTGTGGTTTCCTCCAAGTGCTCCAGTTGCCTCCCACAGAATGAAGGTGAGCAGGTTAGGTGGATTGGCCATGCTGTAGTGTGCAAGGATTTGCAGGCTAGGTGGTAAGCCATGGTAAATGTAGGGTTTCACAGATGGGGTGTTCCTGGGTGGGTCTTACTGGGGTGATCTTTGGGGTGGGGGTGGGGGGTGGGGTTTGGTTGTGGACCTGATGGCATTTATGCACGCTGTAGAGATTCTATGATTCTAATGCTGAATATCCTGTTGCAGTAGGTAGGTTAAAGAAGGCCGCTGTCTGATTGGCTAATCAGAGATCTTTGACCACACAAACAAGCAGAGTCTGCATTGAGGACAATTCTAATGGAGTCAACTTTGAAACAAAAGCAGACATTGCTGGAGAAACTCAGGAGGGATGGAACCATCTGTGGATAGAAAACACAGTTAACATTTCAAGTCCAGTGACTCTTCTTCGGCTGTCAACCAGGGCGTGATGTACAGACTGAAAATAAAAATAAAACAAAAGTTTTACTGATTACAGCAGGAAAACAAAGATAAATATAGCTCTCACTCTTCTGCATGTGATTCCCTTCAGCCATGGGACCAACAGCAAGTTGGGAGCACTCCTAAAGTATATCATAAATGGACAATGCCCTGCTCCAACTATGTTGAACAATTTGGTGGCATTAAACAGGTCATTTTCCGAGACATATTTGTAATGGAATTGTGGATTAGGTAGCAATAGTTAAAACCAGAGATTACAACAGTTCTAAGTGGAGGACAAAAGGTGACTTCAGAATAATGGGTTGCATGCTTTAAAAATAAAACAATAATTCACCTGGAAATCATTTTATTTGGCTTACATTCCATGTGGATGGCGTGCAATTTCTTGTCTGGTGGTAAAAATGTCAGTTGCATTTTTATAGCAGGAATTTACCAGTCAAATAACTCAACAAAAAAGCAATTAAACCAATGGTTGTCATGGAGATAAATCCTAAAGTAATTTTAACCATGCAGTAATTTTAACAACGCAACAGAGCAGATTCGTTTTGGTTTTGATTGGGACATTCAGTTCATGATTCAAATTAATGTATTTGATATTTGCTACAGTATACTGGCCCAATGACCTGTCATGCTGATGTCTCAGAAGGCTTTCTGCATCCATCCATTCATACATACTATTATGCATAGAATCGTCATTTGCAAAGAGCACTTTATACCCTCTGCCTGCACATGGTGTGATACTGTCAGGAAAATGACAGTCTGGACAGTCTGGAGTGGTTGCCATACTGAATGCTCCAAACCATCAAGTGGGTTGGCAACATTAATGTCGGTGGGAAACAAAAGGCATGGACAGGGTGAAATAGACTTTACCCTATTAGATCTTAGCTATTTGGAACGGAACATGGGGGCAACATTAGGAAATTTGCAAATTACCCAAAAATTGGCCATATAGAGGATAGCTGGAAGTCCAAAGTGACATAGATGAGTTGGTGGGGTGGCAGATGGAGTTCAACTCTGCTAAGTGTGAGGTAATACTTGTAGTGAGGTCAAACAGTCAAAGGGAAAATACGCTATAAATGAGAATATACTGGGAGGGGTAGATGAAATGAGAGATCTTGGTGTGCAAGTGTACAGGTCCGTAAAGGTAACAGTACAGGTCGATAAGACATATGTAAAGAAGGCAAATGGAATGCTCCCATTCACTGACAGAGGGATAGAATACAAAAGTAGGGATATAATGATGAAATTCTATAAGACACTGGTGCAGCAACAATGGAGTATTGTGTACAGTTCTGGTCACCACATTACAGGAAGAATGTAATTGCTATGGAGAGAGTGCAGAGAAGATTTACTGGAATGTTGCCTGGGCTAGAGAAATGTAGCTACGAGGAGAGATTGGAGAGGTTAGGGTTATTTTCCTTGAAACAGAGAAGGCTAAGGGGTGACATGATTGAGAAACACAGGGGTAGAGTCATCGAGCTATACAGTCATAGAGAAGTACAGCATGGCAACAGACCCTTCGGTCCAACTTGTCCATGCCGACCAAATATCCTAATCGAATCTAGTCCCATTTGCCAGCACTTGGCCCATATCCCTCTAAACCCCTCCTATTCATACACACATCCAAATCCCTTTTAAATGTTGTCATTGTACCAGACTCCACCACTTCCTCTGGCAGGTAGAGATAGAGTAGACAGGAGGAAACTGTTTCCCTTTGGCAGAGAGTTCAAAAACCAGGGGTCACCGGCTCAAGAAAAAGTAGCAGCAGCTAGAGGATGATGCAAGAGGAGGACGCTGATACAGGCAGCAGGCAGCACCAAGGGGAACAACTCAGAAGGAGACCCCAAGTTAGGCAGTCAGAGGAAGATAGGGACTGGAGTAGGCCATTCATACCCTGTGCTGCCATTCAATGAGATCACACCTGATCTGTGCCCTAACTCCAGATTCCTGTTTTGGCCCAAATCCCTTAACCTTTGTTTAACAAAAAAAATCTATCTTAAATTTAAATTTAACAACTGATCCAGCATCCACTGTTGTTTGTGGAAGAGAATTCCAAACCTCTACAAACCTTTGTGTGTAGAAGTGCTTCCTAACATCCCTACTCAATGGTCTGGCCCTAATTATCAGACTATGTCCTCTTTCCTTCCACAGTCCAAAGATGTGCAGGTCAGGTGAATTGGCCATGTTAAATTGCCCGTAGTGTTAGGTAAGAGGTAGATGTAGGGATATGGGTGGGTTGTGCTTCGGCGGGTCGGTGTGGACTTGTTGGGCCAAAGGGTCTGTTTCCACACTGCAAGTAATCTAATCTATTTCTGGAATCCCCGACTAGTGGAAATTGTCTTTTCCTGTTAGCAGTGGAGAAAGGAGAATGATGGACAAGTGTGAAGTGTTGCATTTTTCTGAGGCAAATCAGGGCAGGACTTATACACTTGATGGTGAGGTCCTGGGGAGTGTTGCCGAACAAAGAGGCCTTGGAGTGCAGGATCATAGTTCCTTGAAAATGGAATCGCAGGTAGAAAGGGTGGTGAAGAAGGTGTTTGATATGCTTACCTTTACTGGGCAGTGCATTGAGTATAGGAGTTGGGAGGACATTTTGTGGCTGTACAGGCCACGTTTGGAATTCTGCATGCAATTCTAGTCTCCCTGCTATAGGAACGATGTTGTGAAACTTGAAAAATTTCAGAAAAGATTTACAAGGATGTTGTCGAGGTTGGAGGGTTTGAGCTATAAGGAAAAGCTGAATAGGCTGAGGCTGTTTTCCCTGGAGCATCGGAGGCTGATGGGTGACCTTATAGAGGTTTGTATTTATAAAATCATGAAGGGCATGGAGAGAGTGAATAGTCAAGGCTTTTTCCCCAAGGTAGGGAAGTCTGAAACTAGAAGGCATAGGTTGAAGGTAAAAGGGGAAAGATTTAAAAGGGACCTGAAGGGCAATTTTTCATATGGAGAGTGGTGCGTGTATGGAATGAGCTGCCAGAGGAAGTGGTGGAGGCTGGTACAATTACAACATTTTAAAGGTATCTAGATGGGTATTTGAATAGTGGAGGGTTTAGAGGGATATGGGCCGGGTGATAGCAAATGGTTCTAGATTAATATGGGATATTTGGATGGCATGGGCAAGTGGATTAAAGAAATATACAACACAGAAACAGATCCTATGACTATGACACTATAACTGTTAGATGTTCTGAAGGTATTTCCAGAAGACCTTTGATAAGTTGCCTTGTTAAAGACTGTTGTGTAAAATAAAGGATGTGGTGGAGGCTGGTACAATTGCAACATTTAAGAGGCATTTGGATGGGTATATGAATAGGAAGGGTTTGGAGGGATATGGGCCGGGTGCTGGCAGGTGGGACTAGATTGGGTTGGGATATCTGGTCGGCATGGACAGGTTGGACCGAAGGGTCTGTTTCCATGCTGTACATCTCTATGACTCTATGTAGACAGTAGCATATTGACAGAGTTGTAAGATTGGCAAGACAGAGATTAAACATTAATGGGTCTTTTTGAAGATCATGAGGTGTAGGAACACAAGAGGTCCATTCAACCCATTATGTTTCCTCTGCCATAATTAGATTATGGCTGATTTGATAATCCTGAACTCCACTTTCCTGATTTTTTCCAATTATTCTTATCTCTCACTAATTCTATGTATCTTAACTTTGAATATGCTGAATGACCCAGCCTCTACAACCTTCTGCTGTAAAGAGTTCCACAACTTCACTACCCTCAGAGACAAAATTCCTCCTTATCTCGGTGTTAAAATGGTAACCCCCTTATTCAGAAATTATGCCGTCTAGTCCTAGACTTTCCCATGAGGGGTATCAACCTTTCCACAACTAACCTGTCAAGTCCTCTAAGATTTTTATTTGTTTCATTAAAGTTGTGTCTCATTATTGTAAACTCCAATGAATACAGGCCCAACTTATTCTATCTCTCCTCATAAGCCGGTCCCTCCATACTTGGGATCAGTTAACTGAACCTTCTCTTGATTGCCTCTGATGCCAATGTATCTTCCTTGAGATAGGGGGTCAAAAACAGATGCTGTCTCTGTTGTCTTTTATAGTTTTAGCAAGACTTGCTTATTTTTATACTCCATCCCCATTAAAAGAAAGTTTTCTGTAATACTTCTCCATTTAAATAATATTCAGCTCTTCTATTCTTCATATCAAAATGAAAATCTCAGAGTATATTCCATCTGCTAAGCTTTTGCCCGTTCTCCTAATGTGTTCATATCACTCTGTAGGCTCTTTGTGTGATCCTCAACACTTGGCCTCCCATTTATTTTTGTGTCATCTGCAAACTTGGCTATTGTACATTCATTTAGCTTGTCCAAGTTATTAATATATTTGTGCATTATGGCGGCTCCAGCACTGATCCCTGTGGCACTCAACTAGTTATAAGTTGCCCCACTCCCACTGTTTATCCCAACTCTCTTTTTCTATTAGTTATTCAATCCTTCATCCATACCAGTATACTACCCCAATACCATAGACTATTATATTAAGTAGCAGGAAAATTGACGTTTTGGGCAAAAGCCCTACATCAGGCTTTTGCCCGAAAGTCCATTTTCCTGCTCCTCGGATGCTGCCTGACCTGCTGTGCTTTTCCAGCAACACTCTAATCTAGACTCTGGTTTCCAGCATCTGCAGTCCTCACTTTTGCCTATTATATTAAGTAGCCTAACATGCGGTACTTTGTCAAAAGTCTTCTGAAAACCTATATATATTGCATTCACTGCATCCCCTTTATTTACCCTGCTTGTTACCTCTTTACATTTTTCAGGCAAGAAGCCATGCTGATTCTGCTTGATCATATTATATATTTCTAAATATACCGCTCTTATATCTTTTATAACAGTCTCCATCATTTTTCCAATGACAGACATTAGGTGAACTGGCCTGTAGTTATCTGTTTCTTGTCTCCTTCCTTTTTAAAAATAAAACTGTTAAAAATTGACAGTTTTATAATCCTCTGGGACTTTTCAGAATCTATAGAAGATTATTATGTGCATTCACTATCTCTGTAGCTGCTTCTCTTCATATTCTGGATGCATCCTGTCAGGGCCAGGACACTTATTGACCTTCCCAGGTCTGCTTTCTCTATGGAAATCATTGTATTTACTTCCTCTCCTCCTTTCATGCCTTGATTATTTGGTATACTAATCATGTCTTCTATTGTGACAACTGATACCAAAGTATTTATTCATCTACCCTGCCATTTCTTGGCTCCCATAATTATTTCCCCAGTTCTGTTCTTTAAGAGACCTAAGTTAACTTTGGACTCTTTTTTTATATATTTAACGAAGCTCTTACTGTCCATTTTGATACTACTTGCAACTTAATCCTCAAAGTTTATTTTCTCCCTCATTATTTCTTGTCTCTTGACACTTTTTTAAAGCTTTCTCTGATTCTTAACTTCCCTGGTTCACCATGGTTAGTTTATCCACGTTCTATGATCCTTCTTTCTCACTGGGACAGATCTTTGCTGCTATACTTCTTTCCTAGTTCACTGCCGCTTGCTCTTTCCTCATTCCTTTGTAATTTCCCTTATTTAAGCTCAGCACCATTGTTTCCAACCCAAGTTCTTCACTCTCAAACTGAGTCCTAAATTCTCACATGCTATGGTTACTATTTCCTGGAAAGTCTTTGCTCTGTTGTCATTTATTAAACTTGTCTCATTGCACAGCACCAGATCCAAAACAGCCTGATCCCTGGTTAGATCTAAAATATACTTAAAGGAACCTGTCCCAAGTGCACTGTAGAAACTCTAACCTAACTAACCATCCCAAACTACATAAAGATTACAGTTACCCATGATTAATTTTACATACCCTTATTATCTCATGATTTATTCTCTATCCTACTATATAGCAACAGTTAAGGGACCTAGAGACTACTCCAACCAGTGTCTTTTCCACTTTGTTATTTTTAACCAGCATCCATGTGGATTCTACATCTTCTGATCCAAAATAATTTATTGCTATTGTACTTATTCCATCCTGCACTAATACTGCTATACTCCATCCTAGTTTCCTTTCTGCCCTTTCAAAAATCACATACCCCTGATCATTTAGTTCCCAGTTTTTATCTCCTTGTAACCATGTCTTTATAATGGCTATAAGATCATACCCACTAACCAGTATTTGAATTATTAGTTCATTTATTATTTTTTATATTAGATTACTTACAGTGTGGAAACAGGCCCTTCGGCCCAACAATTCCACACCGACCCGCTGAAGCGTAACCCACCCATACCCCTACATCTACATCTACCCCTTACCTAACACAACGGGCAATTTAGCATGGCCAATTCACCTAACCTGCACATCTTTGGACTGTGGGAGGAAACCAGAGCACCCGGAGGAAACCCACGCAGACACGGGGAGAACGTGCAAACTCCACACAGTCAGTCGCCTGAGGCGGGAATTGAACCCGGGTCTCTGGTGCTGTGAGGCAGCAGTGCTAACCACTGCTTCAAATGATATGTGCAATCAAGTAAATAACCATTCATTTTGCCTTTTGAACATCTTTTCCCCCCTTTGACCCTATTTACTATTATTTTTTTATATTTGTACGCTTTGACCCAGTCTAGTTTTGTTATCCAAATAGTTGCACTGTAATTCTACCATATGCTGTTGCTTTGTAAGCCTATATTTCCTCTCTCCCAAACCATCCCTCCCTCTTATTAATTTAAAGCTCTCTCTATGGCCCTAATTATTTGATTCACCAGGACACTGATCTCTGCATGGCTCAAATGCACATGCAATGAGTGATGTGCTACTGGGATGACCTCACAGTTTACAATTTCTGAAAATAATCTGGATAAAGGGACTGAAAGTATGAGTGCCAAATTTACAGATAACACAATGATAGGTAGCAGAGTAAGTTGCAAAGAGGCTAGAAAGGGATAAAAATAGGTTAAGCAGATAGGCAAAAATCTGACAAATGGAGTATTGTGGGAAAATTCACAATTGCCTATTTTGGCAGAAAGACTGAAAAAAAGCACATCAGAGAAAATAATGAGGGATTGCAGAGTTTTAAGATGGATCTGGTTATCCTAGAACATGAATTGTGATGGGTTAGTTTTGCAGATACAATAAATAATTAGGAAAACTAATGTGAATTAAATATGAAAAAAGATTAGCTTCAGTTGTACAAGGCACTGGTGAGACCACATCTGGATCAGTGTATACAATATAGATCGGTGTACAGATATTAATGCATACCATAGCATGGAAATTGGACTGTTGTTGCTCACTAGGGACAATCCCATTTCATTAATCAACTTTGGATGGAGAATGGGACATTTTGCTCTCGACACTGAGAAACCACTCACTCAACATCTCAATAACATTCCCAACTGAGTTGCCATTGTCCTGGTCATTCAAAGTCTGGGAAGATCCCACCCAGATAAGACCCTTTGGGGTCTTGACAGAAAGGATGTTGCCTTTTGGGGAAGCATCTAGCACTAAGTGCTACTGTGTGGAAATAAGGTGTTGACTACTTGCGATAGAGATGACGACAACTGTTTTTCTGTCAGAGGCTTGTTAATCTTTGTGAAATACTGATGGAAACAGAGACAGTGGTGGCTAGATTCTTGGTAGGCATAAAAAGGATTAGATTAAATTAGATTCCCTACAGTGTGGAAGCAGGCTCTTCACCCCAACAAGTCCACACCGACCCTCCGAAGAGTGACCCACCCAGATCCATTTCCCAACATTTACCCCTGACTAATGCACCCAACACTACCGGCAATTTAGCATGGCCAATTCACCTAACCTGCACATATTTGGATTGTGGGAGGAAGCCGGAGCACCCGGAGGAAACCCACACAGACTCAGGGAGAATGTGCAAACTCCACACAGACAGTTGCCCGAGACGGGAATTGCAATGCTAACCACTGAGCCACCGTGCTGCCCCAGGATGTCGTGAAACTTGGAAGGGTTCAGAAAAGATGTACAAGGATCTTGCCAAGATTGGAGGGTTTGAGCTAAAGGGTGAGGCTGAATAGGCTGGAGCTATTTTCCCTGAAACGTCAGAGGCTGAGGGTGACCTTATAGAGGTTTATAAAATCATGAGGGGCATGGGTAGGGTGAATAGCCAAGATCTTTTCCCTGGGGTGGGGTGTCAGCAGACCTAGAGGGCATAGGTTTATGGTGAGATGGCAAAGATTTAAAAGGGACCATAGGTGTAACTGTTTCATGCAGAGGGTAGTGCTTATGTGGAATGAGAGGAAGTGATGGAGGCTGGTAAAATTACAGCATTTATAAAACATCTTGTTGTATATATGAATAGGAAGAGTTAGAGAGACATGGGCCAAATGTGACTAGATAATTTAGGATATCCGGTCAGCATGGATGACTTGGACTAAAGGGTCTGTTTCCACGCTGTACATCTCTATGACTCTATGTGGGTAAACAGGAGTGTGGAGTTGAGATTATAGTCAGATCAGTTATTATCTTGTTGAATGGCAGAGTAGGTTCGAGGATCACATGGCCAACTTCTACTCTGAGCACATATATTCATATGTATGTTGTATGTAGCATCAACAAAATTCCTCTGCCTCAGAAGAGCCACTTCATTAAAGATCAGTGGAGACTGGGTGCTGTTGCTGCAGTACTGCGCAAGGAGAGACATCACAAAAATGACAGAAATAGATAATCCACTTCTCCAAGGATTTTGATGAATTAGTGACACAAAGCAGATTGTTGTATAACTCAGGATTTAGAACTTTAGCTGAAACACGTGTCCAAATATACTGCAGGAATTGCAAATGGAACACACAAGGTCACTCAGAGTAACAGGTTGCACAACTTGAAAATAAAAAGGTAGATAATTCACCTGGAAATGACTTTTATTTGTCCTAAATTCCTTGTGAATTGCCAGTTGTTTGGAAATAATGTCAGACCATATTTTATAGCAAGAGTTTACCAGGTAAATAACTCAACAACAGCAATTAAACCAATTATTGGCATGTCCCTGTGCAGTTTTAACCATGCAGTAATTTTCACATACAGAGCTATGCGGGTTAGAGGCTAATTCGGGTTTCGATCGAGATTCTTTAAAATTTTCAGAACTCATCAGATCCAAACCCACTCATTGTTAGGGTTGAAATCACCACCATCAGTTCTATGGTTGGCAGTTTATTTTGTATTAATTTATTGAGAAAAAAAAATACTGCAGACAATGAAATTGTGAAAATAAACTTAAGTGTCAGATAGATTCAGTATGGGCTAGCAGCATCCACACAGAAAACAAACGGGTAAATTTCGTTATGAATGTGCAGTAATTGTAACCAGATCAGCCCTTATTGGGGCTGTTAACCTGGTCCAATCAGGGAGTCCTGGCTGACAGATATAGACAGGTGTTTCAGAGGTTCTGCTCACTCTAGCAGCCAGCTCTGAGCTAGCTGGGTCAGTGCCATGTACTATGGCACTATGAGAGGATCCACCCTGTCCTTTGCCTGCAGGCTCTCAAAGACGCTAAATGCTGACTACTTCCTGATGGAATTGTGGTCAAAGGTGTTACCTTTTACAAGTTTTTGCATGAGGGACAGATGATATGGAACAGTCCAACTCCTTGGACTGTTCTGAGACAACGAGGCCAGGTCCATCTTTCAATGTATCAGGGACAGGTAGAACCTCAGTATGTAGTAACGTTTAGTGCTTACATATAAGGGTCTACACACAGCTTGATGCAGCCTCACACAAAGATGGTCATCAGGGTGAGGGTGGCGTTGGGTACATTCGACCCTTCCCCACACCCCCTTATCTAGAATTTTGTACATGGCATCCCTGCACGAGTTTCTTCAGGTACTCCGGTTTCCTCCCATGGTCGAAAGTTGTGCATGTTAGGTGGATTGGTCATGCAGTTTGTCCATAACGTCCACAGATGTGCAGGCTAGGTAGATTAGCCATGGGAAATGCAGGGCTACAGGAATAAGATTGAGGTGTGGGTCTGGGTGGGATGCTGTTCAGAGGGTCGGTGTGCACTCAATGGGCCAAATGGCCTGCTTCAACACTGTAGGGATTCTATGATCTCTGGTGCATAAACAGGAGACAACAGTACTTCCACAAATTACTGACAGCTATTTAAGACATCTAATTATGACTCGGATGAGCTCATGATAAGCTACAGAAAGATTTGCTTGTGTAAGCTGCATGATGATTTCAGGAAAATGACCTGAAATGGAACACTTTCATATCAGAGATTCAGCTTCAGCTACAAGCCCTCCCAAAGTTAGCTACAGTATATAACAATGAGATGCAGTGCAAAAACTCCAGCTTTGAAAAAGCAATGCACCACATTACAGTACACTGTTCTGAGCAAGGTTAACAATTAGTGGTTGTTCTGTGCAGTGGGATCCATTCCCACGAAAAACTGGATTGAGACAGCTCAGACTGAATCAGCTGGGACACTTGCAGACGTTCAGTGTGACATTCTGAGCTCCAATTAAGTTCAGAGATGAAAAGCTACCATTTAAACTGGACACCTACCGGTTTCCCTGAAGACAGAGTTAACACACACATTAAAACGACAGATCTGCTTGGATGTGTCATATATTTGAATGATCATATTCCTATACTGATATCCTCCCTGATATCCTCCCTGATATCCTCCCTGCAGAGATAGGGAGAACAAATGCAAAAACATTGTTAAAAACTTAGATTTCTACAGCACTGTTGATGTCTCAGGATGCCCAGGGGCAATCTATAGCTAACTAAATACTTTGAGATTTGTTTTTAATTCATGTTTTTGGGATGTGGGCATCACTGGCTGGTTAGCAAGTATTGCCCATCCCTAGTTACCCTTGAGAAGGTGGGAGTGAGCTGCTGTAGTCACTGCCGAAATATGGGAGATACTGCAGCTAATGTATCTACAGCACGTCCCAATAAACAGCAATGTGATAGTGACCAAAGAGCCGGTTTGTGAAGATATTGGAGGAGGGATATATTTTAGGCAGTTCCCCAGGGTAATTCCACTGCTCTTTCTTGAGTAATTTCATGGGTTTTTTTTAGATTCACCTGAGACAAAAGGACAATGCACTAACAACTTTGTGGATCGTTCCATGGCACATGGATTACAGCAGTTCATGGGGGCAGCTCATCAGCACCTTACTAAAGGCACTAGGAACAGGTAAAAACTGCTGTGGCCCAACCAGCAGTGCCTGTGTCCCAATAATGATTCCAAAAGAAATCTTGCTTGAAACCATCACTTCAAACAGCACTGCATTCTTTCAGTGCTATGTGAGAGTGATGTACTCAGCCTAAGCTCAGGGTTCAGATCTCTGTTAGTTCACAGTCTCCTGCCTCAGAGGGGCAGCACTATGATTGTACCACCATTGAGCAAATGGCAGAGAAAACAAAATCCAATTTCATCACAAAGATGAATCAGGATAAATCTCCAACACCATCCGAACTCATTCATTTCTGATCTTAGGAAGCAGGTTTGTGGGTAAAAACTTGCAACAAGACAATTAATCTCTATTTTAACAGGAGATTTAATGTGGATGTGGTTTTCTCGCTGAGCTGGTAGGTTCGTTTTCAGATGTTTCTTCATTATACTAGATAACGTCATCATTGAGCTTCTGGATGAAGCACTGGTGGCATGGCCCACTTTCTATTTCTGTGTTTAGGTTTCCTTGGGCTGGTGATGTCATTTCCTGTGATGACATCATTTCCTGTGGTGATGTCATTTCCTGTTCTTTTTCCCAGGGGGTGGTAAACGCGATCCAGGTCAATGTGTTTGTTGATAGAGTTCCGATTGGAATGCTATGTTTCTAGGAATTCTCGTGCGTGTCTCTGTTTGGCTTGTCCTAGAATGGGTGTGTTATCCCAGTCAAAGGAGATTTATTTTTTAACCAATTTAGTCCGGATTCCTAGTGACTTGGAAAATCTGGCTGGTAAAAGGAGAAGGGAGGGTTTGGATCCATGTGGTAAATATATTTACGGCATTACTTGGGGCCCAGAAGGAGCAGTAATATTTCATTCAAACTCCACCTTCCAAACTCATGACCCCTTCTACCTAGAAGGACCAAGGACAGCAGATACATGGAAACACCATCTCCTGCAAGTTCCTCTCCAAGCCACTGACCATCTTGACTTGGAAATATATTGTCATTCCTTCGCTGTCATGGAGGCAAAATCCTGAAATTCCTTCCCCTTGTATTGTGGGCATATCAACAGCACATGGACTATACGGGTTCAGCTGACCTTCTCAAGGGCAACAAGTGATGGGCAATAAATGGTGGCTTACCCAGAGATGCCCATATCCCATGAAAAATCAAAAACTTTAACTCAAAACTTGCAATCACACAACTGTCCTACTACATAGCCTCTGGCTCCCTTCAGTTTCTTCCACTTAACCAACCCTTTCCAATCTCCACCATCTATCCACATTTCAGAATTGCCCTCTCCAAACTCCATATGCAAAGCAGGATCCTCATTCTCCAGTGTCTGTGCTTCTCCATACTCTGTCCATCTCTCCTTTTTAATACCCTAGATCCTCTGACATTTGCAGTCTCTTCAGTGTCTTCAGAGCCTGTCCTCAGAGCTACAAGAATTCTAGGGGCACAGTCTCAGAAACAGTCACTATGATATTAATCAAAAGCAACTTCAGTTCAGGGAAATTACGGGTCAGATGGAAATTCTACAAGAATCCCTTGATGAGGTATCTGAGCCATTTTAACTCTCAGATACCATTTAAACATCACTCAACTGCATCAGCATGCCAAGCCAGTAGTATCAGAAGAATTGACATTAGGGTAGGAACCCAACTCATCTAAGAGTCACGGGAGACGCTTTATAGTTAAAGTGTCTCATGCTTCTCTCTGGCTCTTCAATGAGTTTGGGTGTATTTGGCTCATGAACTGTAATGTGAATCATGGATTAAGTAACTTAACTGAATATTTATAATAATCTGTCATTTTTGTTTATGGTTAGAAGGTCAAGTTATACTGAGGTTTTATTAGCATGGAGGTTATGTTCTCATCTTGATACATGAGACTTCTGTTTTTCTTGAAACACAAATGGTTTATTTTTCATGTAGATTTCCATAATGTCATCACATTCTTCATTTTTGACAATCTAACAGTTTCATGCATTTGTAGAGCTGAAGATATGTGTTGCAGAACCATTAGGCACACCGTAGGCACGTTGTTTGAGTACAGCTATAACCCTACCCTCAGTGAAAGATAGCACCAGTATGTCCAATTCAGAAAAGTTAGGCCAAATACACTTCAATTGATTGCTGCCTCATCCTTCTACTCCCAATTAGAAGCAAAAGTATTGAAGGGGTAAGTCATCAACGATACACCAATGTCAAGTACAGCATCAAGGAACCTATGTAAATGTGATGTCAATGCAAATCTGAAGGAAAGCTCTCTACAAATTGGTGTCATACCCACCATGAGGAATGCCTGAAGTTATGTCATAGAGCTGAGATGACTGGCTTCCAATAAAAATGATCATTTTCCTTTTGTGAGAGTCATCACTTATTTGTTTCATAATTTTTATTTTATTCTTTTATCAATGTTGGTTTAAAGCTGTGAATGGGCAACTGAGAGCTAAAGATAACTTTTGGACTGTGGGTAGCAGCTTGTGCCAAAACAAAAACAGACCAAACATTTTTTTGGTTTATTTTGCATCCAGGCCTGGGTGTTAATTGCAGGTTGGTTCCTAATCAAAAGGTTCTGCAGATGCTTCATCACCATTTAAACAGAGAGCAGAACTTGGCTAATAATGAGGCCAGTCCCTGGGAATTGGTTCCAGCAAGTCTGGAAGAGACCTTTTGCTGAAGCAGATGGCAGATGTTGAATGCTAACTGGGACCTCGTGGAGGAGATGGTTAGTCTGTTGGGGTGTGGTCAGAGTTTGAATTGGGATTTTGATTGAGTTTTCTGTGAGAAGGAAGCTGGCTTTTGATATTACAGCATGAGGATTTGAAAGCTCACAACCTAACCTCCCATGAGTAGCTCTGGGAAACTCAGAAAATAGAAAACGAAATGATAAGTATGATGGGTGGCATGGTGACTCGGTGGTCAGCATTGCTGCCTCACAGCGCCAGGGACCAAGGTTCGATTCCAGCCTCAGGTAACTATCTCTGTGGAGTTTACACATTCTCCTCATGTCTGCATGGGCTTCCTCTGGGTGCTCTGGTTTCCTTCCACAGTCCAAAGATGTGCAGGTTAGGTGGACGGGCCATGCTAAATTGCCCATAGTGTTCAGAGATGTCAAGGCTAGATGGACTAGCCATGAGAAATGCAGGCTGCCAGGGATAGTGTTTGTGTCTGGGTGGATGCTCTTCAGAGGGGTGGTGTGGACTCAATGGGCCAAATGGACTGCTTCCATACTGTAGAGATTCTATAATAAGGGCATGCGAATGCACCCAAGTCGATTGACATCGTTGCTGGGATGCAATGGAGACAGCATTGTGAAGGGAGGAACTCAACATATACGTGGGAGGGGGAGAAAACTGAGCATAGGAGGACGTGAGTTACTGTGTGTGGTGGAGGGTGGACATTAGTAGTGGGGACAATCATCTTGCTGTCGATGGGAGGACAATGTAGCATGATGGTTGGAATGACTAAGCCATAGGGCTGTGGCTCAGGGATGATTTTAGGAGATGAAGTTGTTAATTCATTGTGTGTTGGGATTATGTAGAAGCTCAGTACTATTGGTGAGAGAGAGTGCAAGGTAGAAAGGAAATAGGACAGGCCTACTGGCTTTTATGCCCAATGCTGCCTTTTTTGGGTGATGTGGTAGTGGGGATCATATTGCACTTTCAATCACTTACTGTTTTTGTTTGACATTAGAGTTGTATTCATTGGAATATGGTCCCGCAGCCAAGGGGCCATGTAGATTCACTTCATTGTTGAAATCTTCTATGTTTGACTCTGTGGAGAGTTGTGCTAAACTATCATATCTGAGTCATGGGAATGCAAACAGCTCACATTACCTGGAGCTGTTTTGTTGCTGATATTCCCCACACAGGTCCATGGATCCAGCCATAGCACGAGTTATCAGTGTTGTTGATGAGATGCTCGAAAGGTGCAAAGAAATTGAGGAAGAACAGATTCACCAGCAAATGCAGGACCTGCATCAACCTCCAGTGGCTGTTAAACAGGCTCCACATGGAAAGGTTGCAGGGTCTAGATTAGAGTGGTGCTGGAAAATCACAGCAGGTCAGGCAGCATCCGAGGAGCAGTAAAATCGACGTTTCGGGCAAAAGCCTTTCATCAGGAATACAGGCAGAGAGCCTGAAGGGTGGAGAGATAAGCTAGAGGAGGGTGAGGGTGGGGAGAAAGTAGCATAGAGTAAGGGCTTCAGAGCAGAGGAAATGACCTGGGAGTTGCAGTGGGAGAGGGACTCCCTGAGATTCTTGTAGAGAGAGGAGGAAAACTTCTTCAGGGCAGTCATCCTTGCAAGAGGATTCGCAGTAGGGTTAAAATCAACGAGGTAAAAACAATGACTGCAGATGCTGGAAACCAGAGTCTAGATTAGAGTGGTGCTGGAAAAGCACAGCAGTTCAGGCAGCATCGAGGAGCAGGAAAATCAACGTTTCGGGCAAAAGCCCTTCATCAGGAATACAGGCAGACAGCCTGAAGGGTGGAGAGATAAGTGAGGGGAGAGTGGGGGTGGGGAGAGAGTAGCATAGAGTAAGGGCTTCAGGGCGACTCCACCCTTCAGTCTCTCTGCCTGTATTCCTGATGAAGGGCTTTTGCCCGAAACGTTGATTTTACTGCTCCTTGGATGCTGCCTGAACTGCTGTGCTTTTCCAGCACCACTCTAATCTAGACTCTGGTTTCCAGCATCTGCAGTCCTTGTTTTTACCATGGAAAGGTTGCAGCTGAACCTCCTCTCAGGATGTGGGTGAGGCTCCGAGTCTGCTTCCTCCGGGATATTTTCTCCAGGTGAGTCAGTTGCAGCATCACTGCAGACCAGGGATCTCCTGGGACACTGTTGCTGAACAATGCCAACTGCTGGAGTTGGGTCCATGATATGAAGGAGGGGTGCCCATCCTATGCCAGTGGTCATCAGGGTGACAGCTGCATTAGATCTTTATGTAAATAGCTCCTTCCAAGGATCTGTTGGGGAGCTGTGCGGAACCTCTCAAATCACCAACCTGCGATGTATTAAGGTTGTTAAATGGTGCAGTTTGTGTCAGACCATGCCACTTCACCTAATTTCCCCATGCCAGGGTTGGTGTTACAGCCTGGGCAGTAGGCTTTGCCAAGATAGCTCACTTCTATAGCAGGACACAATAGACTGTACCACTGACAGTGCGATATTGTATCATGGCTGACTTCATGAACAGAAAAGGATTCCATTCTATTAATGCACACATCATCTGTGATTGTCAGGACCATGTCTTGGAAATTTATACCAGGTAACATAGGAACAGCTGTGATGTCTATGACATTGAGATCTCTCATGTTCCTGCAGCATGTCAAGGGACAGATGCCTTACAAGATTGGACACTGGGAGACAGGGCTACTCATTGCAGCTGTGACTGATGACTCAGTTATGTAGCCTCCTGAGGTAGACCATAGAAACAGTGCAGCTAATTCTTCTACCAGGCGAAATTGGAACAGACAATAGATATCTGAAGGTGAGGTTCAAATATTTGTCTTGGGGTCCTGCAGTCAATGTTCCCTGTAGAACTCTGTGTATTCTGAGGAGTGCAGGTAAATCCATGCATATATACAGTGGAAGTCAAATTGTGATTTTTTTCACGATGTATTTATTTAAAGGGTGCATTTATGTTATTTTACAGTCACAAGCATTCTAACTGCATGTAGCACCTTTGATGGAAAAGTGGAGAAAAACAGGACAGATGACGGTTGACAAGGAACCAACTTGCCCCTATAACAGATGGTTTTGCAAACTTTTGGAAAATGTTGAAACAAACATTGCTGTTGCAGCAATAAAGCCACCCCTATGCTGAAGCCAGACGCAACACTCACATATGACCTTACAGACTGAAAATAAGCACAATGGCTGTTTAAAAAATATAATCCTGCTCACATTGCTATTTTTCCTTGGTTTCTTTGGTCCTTAACCTTTAATTTTACTTTCTCTAGATAATTTAACCAGTCCTGCCTTTCTATTATTTTACTCTGAAAATTAATTTTAATTGTTTAATCTTGTTTCTTTTCCTTTCTCCTTGAGGTTATGATCCCGTTTTGGAGGTGGTAGCAAGTTTAGAATTGGCAGGTATTGAGCCAGGTTGTTCTCGTGGTGGCGTAAATCAGACTGGCAGTGGGCAGGGAATGAATCAACGCAGGATCCAAGGTTCACGGCTGGCCCTAGTTTAAATCAATGAACCAGCAGTGCCAAGTAGCTTTGCTATTGGCAATGCATTGCTTTAAAACAGCAAATCGGGCAGAGCAGCCATTACTCCATGCCAAGACCTGGGGAGGGAATTTTTTTCAACAACAGATAGCAGACAACAAAACTCCACACAACGGACAGCATAACGTTTTCACCAGATTCTGGGCTCAGCCATAGCGACACCTGATGAACCATATCACAGGAAACAGGAGATGCTGTAATCTTCTTTACCAATAAGACCATAAGAAATAGGAACAGGATTAGGCCATTCGGCCCCTCGAGTCTGATCTGCCATTCAGTAGGATCATAGCTGGTCTGACACTCCTCCTGTCCACTTCCCTGCCCTTTCTCTGTAATCCTTGATTCCCCGACTGATTAAGAATCTCTCTCAGCCTTACATATACAAAGGCCACAGGCATCCAGACAAATTTCACAGCAAGAATAGAGAAGTTCAGAAGAAAATGCAAGACTCAGATGTATATTGTATCCAAGATATAGCCATCATACAGGGAAAGAAAGATGTTTTTCAGGATTGCCCATGTGAGACTTGCATGAACATTTCCCTTGACCTCACTTCAGGTGTGGTGTTGTCATCGATCACCAGTTATACTAACTTCCAATTGTCCCAAAAGGTAAAAAATTTATGAGTGCACAATATTCCCCAGTTTATCAGTCTATTAGATCCAGCTTGATGTAAAGCATTGATAATGTTTCTATACTTACCATAGTTAACTATTTATCAAAAATGAACAGATAAGCAATTAGAAACAGTCAATGTATTGCTGTATTCGTTAAAATTCAATCCTGCATTACCCTATTTTAGTCCCAGCTTCCTTTCTATGTCATTCTTTATATTAACGGAATATTTATTGTTTCTCCTCTGCTTTTATGCACACCCTCAAAACATGTAATTTTGCTGCATCAACTCTTTCATCCCAGCTGGGTTGGTCTTCCATTCCTGATGAAGGACTTATGCCCAAAATGTCGATTCTCCTGCTCCTCGGATGCTGCCTGACCTGCTGTGCTTTTCCAGTGCCACATTCTCAACTATAATCTCCAGCATTTGCAGTCCTCACTTTCTCCTACACCCTGTAATATACACCATGCCCTGTGTCTTTAAGCCCACAATAGGGCACATCTTGTCATGTCTTATTCTACTTACAAGAGAAGCTGGCACACAAAACAAGAGATATTGCTCCATTGGTGCAGTGGCAGAATTTAATTAGATAATGCTCCTGCCAATGTTATTCATGGAGAAGGGCACAGAATATCGGAATTAGCCAGGCTCGAGATCACAAGCTCTGATGAAGACTCAGCTAGACTCGAAATGTTAGCTTGCTCTCTCCCTTATGGATATTGCCTGATCCGTTGCATTTTTTGCTTTCAGTGGAGGTCACATGTAGTAGTGTATTGCTTTCCTGTTGAAGGGTCACTGGGCTTAAAACATTAACTCTACTTTTCGCTGTTCAGATGCTACGTTTCTCCAGCACATTCCATTTCTGTTTCTCCCTCCTTTCCTCCTTCTAGTTAACCCTATCACACAAACACTTACAAAGTGACATACTCGGAGGAAGAACATGGTGATAATTGCTGAACTACTCAACTGATACAGCTTATATATGCGCTAACTTTTATCTGCCTACCCCTTTGTAGGCCCAACCATCATCAGCTGCTTCATTAGTTGACCTTCCCTCCATCATAATGTCAAAAGTAGGCATGTTCGCTGATGATTACACAATGTTCAGCACTATTTGCGACTCCCCAGATCCTGAAGCAGTCTGTATCCAAATGCAACAAGATCTGGACAAAATCCAGGCTTGGGCTGAGAAGTGGCAAGTAACATTCGCGCCACACAAATGCCAGGCTAAGACCATCACTAATAAGAGACAAACTAATAACTGCCCCTTGAATTCAATGTTGAATTCAATGCCCCTTGAAGAACAAACAGTCTTACAGCAAATTCAACCCAATCTCTGGGTCAGATATATGGATGACACCTTTGTAATCATTAAAAACACAGAAATAGAGAACACACACCAGATCATCAACGCCACACTCACAGGAATCCGATTCACTAGAGAGGAAGAAAAGGACAACCAACTCCCATTCCTCGACGTGATGGTACAGAGAATACCGAACGGAGAATTCACCACAAAGGTATACAGGAAAGCCACACACACAGACCAAGTCCTGAACTATGAAAGCAACCACCCCAACACACACAAAAGAAGTTGCATCAAGACACTGTTCAAAAGGGCCACAACACGCTGCAGTGCACCAGAACTGCAAAAAGAGGAAGAAGAACACCTATACAATGTATTCTCAAAAACGGATACCCTCGCAATTTCATCAACAGATGCCTAAGGGAAAGACAATGGAACGAGGACATGCCACAACCCAAAGGACTAGCCACACTACCATACATCAAGAGCATTTCCGAACTGACAGCCAGACTACTGCAACCACTAGGACTCATAATAGCACACAAACCAACAGCCACTCTCAGACAACAACTCACCAGAACGAAGGACCCAACACTCAAAACCAATGTAGTGTACAAAATCCCATGCAAGGACTGCACAAAACACTTCATAGGACAAACAGGAAGACAGCTAACGATCCGCATCCATGAACACCAACTAGCCACGAAACAAAACGACCAGCTATCCTTAGTAGCCACACACTCAGATGACAAGCAACATGAGTTTGACTGGGACAACACTACTATTATAGGACAAGCCAAACAGAGAACAGCCAGGGAATTCCTAGAGGCATGGCACTCATCCACAGATTCAATCAATAAGCACATCGACCTGGACCCAATATACCGACCACTGCAGCGGACAGCTGGAACTGACAACCGGAAGCGGCAGATTCAAACCACTACAAATGCCGGAGGAAAGATCACAGAAGCGCTTCACAGGAGGCTCCCAAGCACTGAGGATGTCACCTAGACAGGGGACGAAACGTCTGCAACACAAATTCCCAGCTTAGCAAACAAAACCACAACTTACGAGGAAAGGCTGAGGAACTTGAGACTGTTTTCGTTAGAGAGAAGAAGGTTGAGAGGTGACTTAATACAGACATACAAGATAATCAGAGGGTTAGATAGGGTGGACAGGGAGAGCCATTTTCCAAGTACGGTGACAGCGAGCATGAGGGGGCATAGCTTTAAATTAAGGGGTGATAGATATAGGACAGGTGTCAGAGGTAGTTTCTTTACTCAGAGAGTAGCAAGGGTATGGAATGCTTTGCCAGCTTTAAGTACATTTAAGTCATCATTGGACAAGTGTATGGACATACATGGAATAGTTTAGGTTAGATGGGCTTCAGATTAGAATGACAGGTCGGCGCAACATCGAGGGCCGAAGGGCCTGTACTGCACTGTAATATTCTATGTTCTGAAGGGCAGCTAGGGATGGGTAATAAATACTGGCCCAGCCAGTGACACCAACATCCTACAAAGTGAATAAATGAATAAATAAAAAAATCTTGGGTCTTGTAATCACACAAATCTACTCCACAAGCTGCCAGATAGCACACAGTACTTCACTCTCACTCTGTATGCTTCAATGGCCACCTTAACAGAGACTGCAGTCCTGTCGGTATCTGTGACACCACAAAGTACATCCCTGAGGATTGTTTATTTTGGCAGACCTCAGTCTTGAAAAGGCTGGAGCAGCTCTGAAGTTAACAGAAGAGCTATCTACAATCTGATGTTTCATAAATGAAAGAAAATACTGAGATAGAGCCCAAAGTCTGGATGGTCTTGCAATGGAAATGGAACATATTTCAGGGGGTGACAGTACATCTGTATGTTCAAGCTCATTCAAGTATCAGAAACTGATAGTGCCAGATTGTTCTAGCATCTGTTGTGTTGATGCACTCGGTAGCTCGTGCCGTTTGGACTAGTGTTGAGAGATTGCTGTATACGTCCGAAATGGCAGCATTCCTGTGGCAACTATTAAAGAACATAGAACAATGCAGCACAGAACAGGCTCTTTGGCCCTCGATGTTGCACTGACCTGTGAACTAATCTAAGCCCATCCCCCTACACTATCCCATCATCATCCATCATCATTTGGGGCGGCACGGTGACAAGTGGTTAGCACTGCTACCTCACAACACCAGGGTCTCAGGTTCGATTCCATCCTCGGGCAACTGTGTGGAGTTTGCACATTCTCCCTGTGTCTGCGTGGGTTTCCTCTGGGTGCTCCGGTTTCCTCCCACAGTCCAAAGATGTGCAGGTCTGGTGAATTGGCCATGCTAAATTGCCCATAGTGCTAGGTGCATGAGTCAGAACGAAATGGGTATGGGTGGGTTGCTCTTCGGAGTGCTCTTTGGTGTGGACTGGTTGGGCCGAAGGGCCTGTTTCCACACTGTAGGGAATCTAATCTAATCTAATATGCTTATCCATGGACTGTTTAAATGCCTGTAATGTGGCTGAGTTAAGTACATTGGCAGGCAGGGCATTCCACACCCTTACCACTCTCTGAGTAAAGAACCTGCCTCTGACATCTGTCTTAAATCTATCACCCCTCAATTTGCAGTTATGCCCCTCGTACAAGCTTATATCATCATCCTAGGAAAAAGACTCTCACTGTCCACTCTATCTAACCCTCTGATCATCTTGTATGTCTCTATTAAATCCTCTCTTAGCTGCCTTCTCTCCAATGAGAATAGACCCAAGTCCCTCAGCCTTTCCTGATAAGGCCTTCACTCCAGAGCGGGCAACATCCTGGCAAATCTCCTCTGCACCTTTTCCAATGCTTCCACATCCTTCCTGTAATGGGGCAACCAGAACTGTACACAATATTCCAAGTGAGGCCACACCAGCATTTTATAGTTGCAGCATGACATCAGCCATCTCCTCCCTAGCTTCCCAGAGAATCCTCAGAAAAATCCTATCTGGGCCCAGGGGACTTATCTACTTGCACACCTTCTAGAATTGATAACACCCCTTCCTTACTAATCTCAAGCCTTCTGGTCTAATAGCCCGTATCTCAGTCTTCTCCTCTACAATATTCTTCTTTTCCTGAGTGAAAAATCAATGAGAAATGTTCGCTTAGCACCTCTCTGATTTCCACAGGTTCCACATATAACTTCCACTTCTGTCTTTGACTGGCCCTATGCCTACCCTGGTCATCTTTTTATTCCTCACATACCCATAGAAAGCTTTAGGGTTCTCCTTTATTCTCCCTGCTAAAGACTGCTTATGTTCCCTCCTTGCTGTTCTTAACTTTCTCTTTCAATCCTTCCTAGCTAATCTCTAACTCTCCATCATCTCATCTAAACCATCTTGTCTCAATATCACATAGGCCTCCCTCTTCCGCTTTACAAGAGATGCAATTTCGGTAGTAAACCATGGTTCCCTTACCTTATCACTTCCTCCCTGCCTGACAGGGACATACCTATCACAGATATGCAATATCTGTTTCTTAAGCTAGCTCCACTTGATTGTCCCCATCCCCTGCATTTTGCTACCCCATTCTATGCATCCTAATTCTTGCCTAATTGCATTATAATTGCCCTTGCCCCATCTATAACTCTTGCCCTGTGGCATGTACCTATCCCTTTCCATCACTAAACTAAATGTAACTGAATTATGGTCACTCTCTCCAAAGTGCTCACCTACAACTAAATCAAACACTTGGCCTGACTCATTACCAAGCACCAGATCCAGGTGTGGCCTCCCCTCTTGTCAGCTCCTTGACATATTGTGTCAGGAAACCCTCCTGCACATATTGGACAAAACCTGATCCATCTGATGCCCTAGAGTTATAGCATTTCCAGTCAATGTTGGGAAAGTTAAAGACCTCCATACTGACCACCCTGTTCCTTTCACTCCTACCCAGAATCATTTTGCCAATTCTCTCCTCCACATCCCTAGAACTTTGCGGATGCCTATAAAAAACTCCAAGCAGTGTGACCTCTCCTCTCCTGTTTCTAACCTAAGCCCATACCACCTCAGTAGACTAGTCCTCATCAAACGTTCTTTTAGTCACCGTTATACTGTCCTTGACTAATAAAGCCACACTTCCCCCTCTTTTACCATCTTCCCTGATCTTAATGAAAGATCTAAACCCTGGAACCTGCAACATCCATTCCTCACCCTGCTCTATCCATGTCTCCGAAATGGCCACAACATCGAAGTCCCAGGTACCTATCCATGCTGCAAGCTCACCGACCTTATTTCGGATACTCCTGACGTTGAAGTAGACACACTTCAAACCACTTCGCTGTCTGCCAGCACATTCCTGTGACCCTGAAATCCTGTCCCTGTCATTCCTACTCTCATCCTCCTGTGCACTGCAACTACACCTCAGGTTCCCATCCCCCTGCTGAGCTAGTTTAAACCCACCCGAATAGCGCCAGCAAATTTCCCACCCGGGATATTAGTACCCCTCTGGTTAGTATCAGGGAAGTATAGACCACAGGAACAATGAAGTGGGCATGAGTTCACTCAGGACTAGCACTATAGAGGTCACACCATACTCACTAATACTGTTACACATTTGTCTAAGGCAGTGATATCTACAAAATTCTTTGGAATGTTTTTGTATGAAGGTGGAAGGACAGTGAGAAATGTTAGGGACTGCAGTTAATGCAGGGGGCACTAATTGTTCAGCTGAGCTACACAGCTGATTAAACAGGCTGGAGCCAAAGTATTCTAGCTGCTGTACTCAATATCCTTGGCATTTCCGAAATCATCAGTGTGCCTTCCTCCTTCTGCTGGAAGTATTTATCCAATTGTGAGCCCCATATTGTCCATGTCACAAGTAACCTGTTATCGCAACAGCCCATGCGCTCTGCTATGGGACATACTTCTCAGCATGTTATTGTTTGAGGAATGTCAGTTTTTTGTGATGTTGATTGAGGGACGAATATTGGATTGGATACACTTTTAACAACAAACAGAAATCTGCCCAAATCTTTCTCGAATTTTACCTGAAAGACATTGAGAAGCAGTTTAAGTACAAATGGCCTTGCCAGAATTGTAACACCTATGGTTTGTAGAAAGAGAAAAAAAGTGTTAGTGAAATAAAATTGCAGATTGTGACTATTTTTTCTGACCTTTTACAGTTTGGGCCCCTATCTGTTTCAGTGTAAAATGTATCTGCCTGAAAGTCAGAGTGCGTGAGCAATCAAGGGGTAAGGCTCTGGCTACTTTATCACTCCAAACATTGCTCCCCTATCGTCCCATTTCTAGGTATGAATGCCCTGGTAGCAACATGAAAATCAACTTGACCATCTTTCTTTAGCTAACTGAAGTCTCAGACCTAGAACATCCATAAGTGTAAGCCTATTAATCTCTGACCCATATTTATGTATCAAAATCCAGACTCTACCAATGAGTGTGCTGTCCAGTTCAGTGGAATCTGACACATACCTAGCCAAGTAGTTTTTATCCTCGGCAGTCAGAAGGTCAATGTTTGCTGAATGCGATAGATACTTCTGGCCAAGTGACTTGGCATAATTAGTGTTAACATTACCCTCGACAGGCATATTTTATTCAACCTAAATCAAAGCTCGAGGGAATATTTAAGCAGCTGCTAAAAGTGCTGCTGGAGTAGGCAGGGGGCTGGGAAGAATAAGTCCAGTGACAACACTGTTCTTCACGTTGTGACCAAATGCTTATTAACTATTCCATGATGTCAGTTGTAAAACATGAGGAGTATAATTGATCCTAAAATAGTTGACTCGAGATGGTACCTGCTTTGATTTGGATCTAGCTGCTGCTCTTGTTGCTCAGTCCAGAAATTTGTAAAGCTACGATACATTAGCAATACTCTATGAATAATTCAAGGCAGTAGGAAATGTAATACAACATTGTGAAACCGACTACAATCCAATCCAAATATCATTAGCTATCTACTGTAATCTTCAAGCACTTACACACTAATTACGTCTAAACTCGGATTTTACAAACACAAAAATAGAATCACAGGTCGGGATTTTCCAATTTGAAGTCAAAGTATGGAATCGGGCATCTTCTGTGCCTTCATATCCATCAATACCTTGGCTGAGTTCTCTCCCTCAATCACATGCTTTGGCTAATGAAACCACATGAGCGAGATGTGAGAGTTATTTAGTGAATCATGTGTGGTGTACGAGCAACATTCTGCTCTGTTTTCTCAGACCAGCATGACAGAAAACAATGGTGTCTGCACAGGCTTTTCTGAATCTTCAGCAAGGAATCTTTTCCTTCTGTTCTGCAGGTACCAGTGACAGCCAGCAGCAGGCCCGTTGTGAGAAGCTACTACCTGAATCTCTCTGCACAAACAGCATCCCTGAGGAGGAAGGCTCAGAACCCCCATGAGATGCACAGGTAAGACTTTCATCTGAACAGAGTGCTGACTTCGGTACGGACTTGAGCTAGCTTAGACTTGGACACAACCTGGTGAGCTGCGGTTGCAGAGGCCATTGGTACTTGGAGCAAAGATTGGAGGTCTTGCTCCATATTGTCATTACTGCGCTGGCTCTGTCACGTGAATGTCTGTCTCCGTCCCAGGGAAGTATGACAGCTGCCTTGGAGACCCAGGTCCAGCAGAACATTCAGTGGTTGCTGGCATCTTTTCAGAGCTACTCCATCACTCAAGGCATCAATGACGAGGCAATAGGGGGATGGGTCCCTTATCCTCTCAAGACGACAGGATTGGGGCTAGAAGGCATTCACAAGGGGAAGGAATGACAGTCAAGTACTCTAGCAGCTGCTCTTTAGGACAGTACAGTGCTGCCCTGTCCCCCCACCCTCCCTCTATCGGTGGTCCCATTGTCTCGAGCAGCTGAGACCAATGACACTCACAGCTGGCAAGGGCCCTTTAAGCCCACAGTCCTGACAGGACACTACCAAAGCATTACCAACCAACAGGTACTCTCCACACCAACTGCAGGTATTGGCACTGTACACAGATCTAGAATATAAAACATAGAACATTACAACGCAGTACAGGCCTTTCAGCCTTTGATGTGGTGCCACCCTGTGAAACCAATCTGAAGCCCATCTAACCAACACTACTCCATTATTATCCATATGCCTATCCAATGACCATTTAAATACCCTTAAAGTTGGCCAGTCTACTACTGTTGAAGGCAGTTATGTTCCATGCACCTACTACTGTTTGAATAAAGAAACGACATCTGACATCTCTCCTATATCTATCACTCCCTCAATTTGAAGCTATGTCCCCTCTGGCTAGCTATTGCTATCTTGGGAAAAAGGCTCTCACTGTCCACCCTATCTAATCCTCTCATTATCTTGTATGTCTAAATTAAGTCACCTCTCAACCTTCTTCTCTCTAACAAAAACAGCCTCAAGTCCCTCAACCTTTCCTCAAGAAACCTTCCCTCCATACCAGGCAGCATCCGAGTAAATCTCCCCTGAGCCCTTTCCAAAGCTTCTACATCCTTCCTATAATACAGTGACCAGAACTGTACGTCATACTCCAAGTACAGCCCCACCAGAGTTTTGTACAGCTGCAACAATGACCTTGTGGTTCCGAAACTCAACCCCTCTACCAATAAAAGCTAACACACTGTATGCCTTCTTAACAACCCTGTCAACCTGGGTGGCAACTTTGAGGGATCTAGCACATGGACACCGAGATCCTTCTGCTCATCTACACTAACAAGAATCTTACCATTCCTGTTACTCCTTCCAAAACAAATCACTTCACACTTTTCTACATTAAACTTCATTTGCCACCTCTCAGCCCAGCTCTGCAGCTTACCTATGTCTCTCTGTAACCTACAATATCCTTCCGCTCTATCCACAACTGTACCAACCTTAGTGTCATCCGCAAATTTACTAAGCCCATCCTTCTACGTCCTCATCCAGATCATTTATAAAAATTACAAACAGCAGTGCACCCAAAACAGATCCTTGCAGTTCACCACTAGTAACTGAACTCCAGGAAGAACATTTCCCATCAACCACCACTCTCTGTCTTCTTACAGCTAGCCAATTTCTGACCCAAACTGTTAAATCTCCCTCAATCCCATGCCTTTGTATTTTGTGCAATAGCCTACCATGGGGAACTTAACCAAATGCCTTACTGAAATTCATATACACAACAACAATGGCTTTACCCTCATCCAATTGCATGGTCACCTTCTAAAAGAACTCAATAAGCTACACGACCTACCCTTCACAAAACTGTGTTGACTATTCCTAATCAACTTATTCCTCTCTAGATGTGTATAAATCCTATCTCTTATAACCTTTTCTAACACTGCCCATAACTGAAGTCAGGTTCACTGGGTCTATAATTACCAGGGTTGTCTCTACTCCCCTTCTTGAATAACGGAACAGCATTTGCTATTCTTCAATCTTCTGGCACTATTCCTGAAGACAATGATGACAAAGATCAAAGCCAAAGACTTGGCAATCTACTCCCTGGCTTCCCAGAGAATCCTAGGATAAGTCCCATTTGGCCCAGAGATTTAACTATTTTCACACTTTCCAGAATTGCTAACACCGCCTCCTTGTGAACCTCAATCCCACCTAGTCTCGTAGTCTGTTTCTCAGTATTCTCCTTGACAACATTGTCTTTTTTCAGTGTGAATACTGACTACAAGTATTCATTTAGCGCTTTCCCCATCTCCTCTGACTCCACGCACAACTTCCCACTACTGTCTTTGATTGGCTCCAATCTTATCCTGGTCATTCTTTTATTCCTGATATACCTCAAGAATGTTTATGGTTTTCCCTGATCCTATCCGCCAACACCTTCTCATGTCCCCTCCTGGCTTGTCTTAGTTCTCTCTTTAGGTCTTTTCTGGCTAACATGTAACTCTCAATTGCCCTAACTGAGCCTTCACATCTCACCCTAACAGGAGCCTTCTTCTTCCTCTTGACAAGAGATTCAACTTCCTTCGTAGTGAAAGGGAAGAGTAAAACAGCACTTTGCAGGACATCAATGACCTGGATGTTCACTCACTGTAAAATATTTGTGCTTTTGTAAATCTGTATTTACCTGCATTGTTCTAATGCCTGTTGGGCTCTTATTGTTCCAATAGGAGACAAAGGGTGATGGAGAAGGCTTTTTGTTGGGACTGGAGGCCTGTGACTAGTGGTGTACCATAGCAATCAGTGCTGGGACCCTAATTATGTGTAATGTATGTTAATGACTTGGAAGTGAATGTAATTAGTAAGTTTGCAAATGACACAGAAACTGATGGTGTTGTTGATCGTGAGAAAGGTGGTCTCAGACTACAGTCTGATAATCATCAGCTGGTAGGTTGGGTTGAGCACTGGCAGATGGAATTAAATCCAATATGTGAGAGGTGATGCATTTTGGGAAATTTAATAACGGAAGGATTTACACAACGAATGGTAGGTTCCTAGAGAGTACTGAGGAACAAAGGGACCTTGGTGTACAGGTCCACTGATCCCTGAAGATGTCAACACATGTAGACAGGGTGGGGAAGGAAGGATACAGGATGCTAGTCTCTTCATTAGACTGGGCACAGGATATAGGAGCAAGGAACAAATACAGGCATTACTGGGAAATCTCAGCAGCTCTGGCAGGATCTGACTGAACTAAAGAAAGGTCACTGGACCCAAAATATTGACTCTGCTTTCTCTTCATAGATACTGCCAGACCTGCTGAGACTTTCCAGTAATTTCTGTTTTTGTTTCAGATTTCTCACAGTTCTTCCTTGCTCCTATACAAAAAATACTGGAAGTCTTGCTTCAACTTTACAGAGAATGATTGGTCACAAATGGAATACAGTGTTCAGGTCTGGCCTGTCAGAAAGATGTGATCGCACTGGAGGGGGTGCAGAGGAGATGCAGCAGCATGTTGCCTGGAATGGAAAATCTCAATTATGAGGATAGACAGGACAGGCTGGGTTTGTTTTCCCTGGAGCAGATGGAGCTGGGGATGGGAGGAAGTTGTGTGTGTGTGTGCGTGCATGCGCGCTTTGGGGAGGGGTGGAGGAGGTGGGAGTTTGGGGGGTATTGGGAAGGAAGGGGGTGTTGGGGTAGGGTGGGGAGACAAATCTGATTGAGGTTTATAAATGTTATGAGATGTATAGATAGAGTAGGTTGTGAGGACCCTTTCCCCATAGCAAACATGTCTAAGACCAGAGGGCAGAAGTTTAAGGTGAGGAACAAATGGGGATCCCAGGAAAAAATCTTTTTCACTCAGAAATCTGAAACAAAAAGAAACTGTTGGAAAATCTCAGCAGGTCTGGCAGCATCTATGGAGAGAAAGCAGAGTGTGGGAGAAATATGAAACGTGCTGCCAGTGAGGATGGTGAATGGTGGAGCACTTAAAATACAGGGCTTAGTAGGGAATGACCAAGTGCAGGTAAATGGGATTAGTGTAGTATGGTATTACTTGGTTGGCATAGACATGGTGGGCTGAAGGGCCTGTTTCTAACTGTATCTCTATATATCTCTAGGACATGATAAGGCTTTCGAAAATGAGGAATGTGGATTATTTTCTCCTTGCAAAACGATGTGCATTGCATGTCTCAGAACTTCTCTTCCTGTTAGCATTTTAGAGTCATAGAGTCATAGAGAGGTACAGCATGGAAACAGACCCTTCGGTCCAACCCATCCATGCCGACCAGATATCCCAACCCAATCTAGTCCCACCTGCCAGCACCTGATCCATATCCCTCCAAACACTTCCTATTCATATACCCATCCAAATGCCTTTTAAATGTTGCAATTGTACCAGCCTCCATCATATCCTCTGGCAGCTCATTCCATACATGTACCACCCTCTGCGTGAAAACATTGCCCCTTAGGTTTCTTTTATATCTGTCCCCTCTCACTCTAAACCTATGCCCTCTAGTTCTGGACTCCCCACCCCCAGGGAAAAGAGTTTGCCTATTTATCCTATCCATGTCCCTCATAATTTTGTAAACCTCTATAAGGTCACCCCTCAGCCTCCGATGCTCCAGGGAAAACAGCCCCAGCCTGTTCAGCCTCTCCCTGTAGCTCAAATCCTCCAACCCTGGCAACATTCTTGTAAATCTTTTCTGAACCGTCTCAAGTTTCACAACATCTTTCCAATAGAAAGGAGACCAGAATTGCACGCAATATTCCAACAGTGGCCTAACCAATGTCCTGTATAGCCACAACATGACCTCCTAACTCCTGTACTCAATACTCTGACCAATAAAGGAAGGCATACCAAACGCCCTCTTCACTATCCTATCTACCTGCGACTCCACTTTCAAGGAGCTATGAACGTGCACTCCAAGGTCTCTTTGTTCAGCAATACTCCCTAGGACCTTACCATTAAGTGTATGAGTCCTGCTAAGATTTGCTTTCCCAAAATGCAGCACCTCACATTTATCTAAATTAAACTCCATCTACCACTTCTCAGCCCATTGGCCTATCTGGTCAAGATCCTGTTGTAATCTGAGATAACCCTAGAGAATACTTCATCCACCAGTACAAAGATGACAAGTTGGAGAGTGCAGTCAAGGTGCTACAGGTGAATGATAAGGTCTACAGGAAGAATCAGGGCCTGAGAAGTCCAGTTGGTCGATTCTACACATGCCCCACTTATGGATGTGATGGTGGAATCAGTCTTGTGTTTACAGGTTCCAGGAGGGAAAGCTCTATCCCTTGTCTGTGGTTATCAAAGCCAGGCTACAATCTTTAAGGGCGAGAAGTTAGGAATATCAAATGTCAGATTTCAAAACTTCAAACATCTGCAACTTAATGGAGGGAAAACAAAACTGCACAGCTCCTTGCTATGAAATAGAATTATGGAGAATCCAAAGGGTTTTTACAAATACATTAAGGACAAAAGGGTAACTAGGGAGAAAATAGGGCCCCTGAAAGATCAGCAAGGCGGCCTTTGTGTGCAGCTGCAGAAAATGGGGGAGATACTAAACAAGTATTTTGCATCAGTATTTACTGTGGAAAAGGACATGGAAGATATAGAATGAAGGGAAATAGATGGTGATATCTTGCAAAATGTCCAGATTACAGAGGAGGAAGTGCTGGATGTCTTGAAATGCATAAATGTGGATAAATCCCCAGGACCTGATCAAGTGTACCCGACAACTCTGTGGGAAGCTAGGGAGGTGATTGCTGGGCCCCTTGCTGAGATATTTGTATCATCGATAGTCACAGGTGAGGTGCCAGAAGACTGGAAGTTGGCGAACGTGGTGCCACTGTTTAAGAAGGGCGGTAAAGAAAAGCCAGGGAAATATAGACCAGTGAGCTTGATGTCGGTGGTGGGCAAGTTGTTGGAGGGAACCCTGAGGGACAGGATGTACGTGTATTTGGAAAGGCAAGGACTGATTAGGGATAGTCAACATGGCTTTGTGCATGGGAAATCATGTCTCACAAACTTGATTGAGTTTTTTGAAGAAGTAACAAAAAGGATTGATGAGGGCAGAGCAGTAGATGTGATCTATACAGACTTCAGTAAGGCGTTCGACAAGGTTCTCCATGGGAGACTGGTCAGCAAGGTTAGGTCTCACAGAATACAGGGAGAATTAGCCATTTGGATACAGAATTGACTCAAAGGTAGAAGACAGAGGGTGGTGGTGGAGGGTTGTTTTTCAGACTGGAGGCCTGTGACCAGTGGAGTGCCACAAGGATCGGTGCTGGGTCCTCTACTTTTTGTCATTTACATAAATGATTTGGATGCGAGCATAAGAGGTACAGTTAGTAAGTTTGCAGGTGACACCAAAATTGGGGGTGTAGTGGACAATGAAGAAGGTTACCTCAGATTACAACAGGATCTGGACCAGATTGGCCAATGGGCTGAGAAGTGGCAGATGGAGTTTAATTCAGATAAATGCGAGGTGCTGCATTTTGGGAAAGCAAACCTTAACAGGACTTTTACACTTAATGGTAAGGTCCTAGGGAGTGTTGCTGAACAAAGAGACCTTGGAGTCCAGGTTCATAGCTCCTTGAAAGTGGAGTCGCAGGTAGATAGGATAGTGAAGAAGGCATTTGGTATGCTTTCTTTTGTTGGTCAGAGTACTGAGTACAGGAGTTGGGAGGTCATGTTGTGGCTGTACAGGACATTGGGTAGGCCATTGTTGGAATATTGCATGCAATTCTGGTTTCCTTCCTATCGGAAAGATGTTGTGAAACTTGAGAGGGTTCAGAAAAGATTTACAAGAATGTTGCCAGGGTTGGAGGATCTGAGCTACAGGGAGAGGCTGAACAGGCTGGGGATGTTTTCCCAGGAGCATTGGAGGCTGAGGGGTGACCTTTAGAGGTTTACAAAATTATGAGGGGCATGGATAGGATAAATAAACAAAGTATTTTTCTGGGATCGGGGATTCCAGAACTAGAGGGCATAGGTTTAGGGTGAGAGGGGAAAGATAAAGAAGAGACCTAAGGGACCTAAATGTTTTCATACAGAGGGTGGTACAGGTATGGAATGAGCTGCCAGAGGAAGTGGTAGAGGCTGGTACAATTGCAACATTTAAGAGGCATTTGGATGGGTATGTGAATAGGAAAGGTTTGGAGGGATATGGGCCAGGTGCTGGCAGGTGAGACTAGATTGGGTTGGGATATCTGGTCAGCATGGACAAGATGGACTGAAGGGTCTGTTTCCGTGCTGTACCTCTCTATGACTCTATAAAAGCTTTGTCTGTTAGGATGCTCAGACATACTCAGATTGTTAAAACCACAATGGAGTCTGTGAGATAGGCAATTGTGAAATCACTGTGTGCCTTTCCTGTTGGTGTGGAGCTTTGCAGAGGGTACAGCTTCACACTTCACAGTCTGTGTCAGTGGAAGAATGGTCAATGAGGAGGGTCAAACACTGCAAAGCTATAGTGAAGCCCTGATGTGTTCTCTGACACTGCACAGATTGTATGGGTGCAAGATCCATACGTCGCAGGTTGTGAGTCAGCTTTGTAGTAATCCTCAGCGATGTGACCCGTCCATCTTTGGCACGAGTGCGAATTCAGAGCTTCATAGGATTGTGGAGATGCTCACTGTCTCACTACTACTTTAAAACTAACATTGGTCAAGGGCACCATCTGTACATTGGCTTTAACTTTCACAAGGTGAGGACATCAGAAGCATATTTGAAAGGAAAATTCAACATTTTATTGCACAAATAAATCAAATTTTAAATAAACATCGTCAATCCCTGAGGAATGTAGCACACAGCAAGGAGAGGGCAGACAGCCAAATATGCAAATGAAATATGAACAAAAACATAAAATATCATAACTCAGCTCAGTCATCCTGGAAGTGGCTATAAGAGAGTGTCAGACCTTCCCTTGCCTTTGCCCTGTTCTCCTCTCGATGATGATCATTCTGATCCACCTTTGGGCCCTGACCTTATCATTCTCTGCAGAGATTTCCTCTCACTTTGACATCTCCTCCTTTTCCAACACCTCCCCCACTTTGTGAAGTCACAGCACATCCTGTTCCAAGATTAATTGAATGGCATTTCCTGACTGATCCAGGCATCAGAACCTCATCTTCAGGAAGCACATGGTCTGTGCTCTAATGGCCATGGTGTTGTACATCTATTCAGCGTCAATCTGGGGAATTTGTCAGCCAGTCATGGAGGCGATATCATTTGTTGTCCAGCACCTATCCTTTTGAGGGCCTTTGAAAGAGGCTGATAACTGTGAGTAGTTCAGGATAGAAGAGTCATGCCAGCTCCCTAAGTATTCAGCACAGAGCTGTGCTATCTAGCTGATGTGGACTGAAAGGATTTTGGAGTGCAATTATTTTCTTTTGACGATACTGGTGGTTCATGATAAGGCACTATGACAATAATGTAGGTACAACAGATTGCACACCAAACACTTGGGGAACCAGCAATGGTTGAGAATCCTAATTTCTTCATTACCTGACTCTCCACATTCAGTGGGAACAAGATGAATAGGTGGGTTCTCATGATTGGAAAATCAGCAATATCCCGGATTTATTTATGAGTCGATGCCTATATAGGAACCCAATAGCTCTCTGCAATGTCCTGCTAGCTAAGATATTGAGGATAACTGTTACCTTCAGAGCCATCCAGTTCTTGTGCCTGCAAGCTGTTATCCAGCAGTTGGCAAAGGTGTGACATGAGAACTCATAACTCAGGGCAGTTTGAATGATCTACTCTGCTTCTTACTCACTTGCACATAGCTGTACCTAATCCTGTTGATCCTGTTGCATTTCAGAGATCTCTTTCCATGTGGTAGTTCTTGTCCTGCAGCCTATGTGCTGGCCAGTGGTGGCTGCTGCTGTTGTTTCTGCAGGAGCTTCTGTTGTCTCCTGCAGCAGTCCCCTCACAGCAGGAAGGTTGCAAGAAGCTTGATCTCTGCCATTCTTCTTTCAACAGATCATTGAGAACAGTACGAGTTAGGAAAGGAGTTCTTCAGCCCTGAAATAGTTCCGCCTGAAGTTCTGAGTTACATCTCACTTAGTTTAGTCTCACCATATGAGTCTGCATTCCTGTGGTTCATGAGAGATCAGCTCTTTGCCACAACAGTTCAGAACTTTGGAAGTATCGTACTACAGCTGGAGTACTTTTACCTCAATAATAGCCCATTCTGATCTCATTTACATTAGCCCAAAAGGCTAATGTAGGTACAAAGGGTGGCAGTGTGGCCTTTACTGCTGCAGTGTGAAGGCCTGCAGACCTCAAGACTGTACGAGGGTTTGGGTGCATGTGCCCTGTTGACCTGAGACATCACAAGATGGCAGTCAGCCACAAAGTAACTCTCACGCAGTACTTCATGCAAACAGGTCACAGAGGCCGTAGCTTAGTGGTATTATTGCTGGATTCTTAATCCAGAGATCCAGGAAACGTTCTGGAGACCTGGGTTCAGAAATTCAATAAATACCTGGAATGTAGAAGAGTTTAATGATGACCATGGAACCCTTGTTGGAAAAACCCATCTTGTTTGCTAATGTCCCTTACGAATGGTGTGCTTACCTGGTTTGGCCTGCATGTGACTCCAGACCAACAGAAATATGATTAACTCTTCGCTGCCCTCTGAGCAATTAGGGATGGTCAGTAAACTTTGGCCCAGCCAGTGATGTCCATGTCTCTTGAATGAATAATTAAAAACACCAAATTGCTTATTATGAGCTAACAAGAAAAATTTTAATCAAACAGTTTGGACATGTTATGACACATCTCTATGACTTCCTGGCTCAGAGTTAGGGACACTACCAGGTATCACAAGGCACCAAGTTGTTCCAAGTATGTTGACATATTGGTTAGGTGTGAACTGAATGCAAGTGGATAAAATTTGGTAGTCACTAGATTCCTGGTTAGCCCTTAAGATCAAGGTGTAAGAATAGAAATAAGCCATTCAGCCCAAAGAGTCTGCTCCACCATTCATTGGGATCACAGCTAACCTGATAACCCTCAACTCCACTTTCCTGCCTTTTACACATAGTCCTTCAATGCTTACAGATTTAAATATGTCTATCTCAGGTCATTACAGACGTAATGACCTACCCTCTACAGCTCTTCATGGTAAAGAATTCCACAGATTCACTGCTCTCAGAGATGAAATTCCTCCTTCTGTCTGTCTTAAATTGGTAGATTTGAAACGTCTACAAGCAAAGCAGAAGGAAAATTGCCCAGCAATTACTGTTCAATTCTCTTTGCTAAAATAAGCAAATATCGATAACTGGTGATGAAACACCAGGAGTTGGTTGTGCCATTGGCACCGAAGTGAGTCACCTAATAAGAAGGAAAAGTCACAAAGTTACAATAGTGGGGATTGGGAGTTCAGCTACAGATGAGCGGAAATGAACTACAGAGATGGAAGTAGACAACCTAGCACTGTTAATTCTGGATTAGTGGTGCTGGAAGAGCACAGCAGTTCAGGCAGCATCCGAGGAGCAGTAAAATCAACGTTTCGAGATAAGCTAGAGGAGGAGCTATCTCTCCATGCTTCAGGCTCTCTGCCTGTATTCCTGATGAAGGGCTTTTGCCTGAAACATCGATTTTACTGCTCCTCAGATGCTGCCTGAACTGCTCTGCTCTTCTAGCACCACTAATCCAGAATCTGGTTTCCAGCATCTGCAGTCATTGTTTTTACCTAGCACTATTAATTGTTAATTATCAATTGCTTTTTGGTTGGACAGATACCTCCAAGAAACGTCTCCAGAGGCGGCAATCCATCAGGGAGCCATGCTGACATAGCTCTCAGCTACCTTTTCCAATGTGCGTTTCCAGCTATTGCTATTTTATTTATTTGAGATTTCCAGAGTCAGTAGTATTTTTTTCCATACAAGAAATAACTTGCTGGCTGCATTTCTTCACAATAGTGCTATCTTTATCCTTTACATCCATCTGTAAGGGCAGCTGGGGACTTGATTGAACTTTTTTATATGAAGGCCAACACCTCCAAAATGTTAGCACTCCCTTTGTACTGCACTAAAGTATCAGCCTGGACTTTGGCGCTTGCACCCTGGACCGATGTTGGGGTACACATTCGGTGACTTGGAAGAGAATGCTACTAACCAAGGAACAGCTAACACCAAACATGTACCAATTGTATTTGCTGCCTTCAGACCTCACATGTCATGTGTCCATGTCATACTTTCTTAACTTATCAGTCTCGGTCAGATGCACCATTGAACTCTTTTTTTAAATATTAAGAGGGCGTGCTGTACCCAATAACTTCAACCAGTAACTTGGTATCTTCACTAATTCAGCTTGTCAGTCAAGGAGATTACGCAGTGCACAGAAGCATTGGCATAAACACGTGAATGTTTGGATCAGTTGGAAATCTTATAATTATTAAAGTTTGAGTGATCCTTTAAGATATAACTCTAATCATGGGCCAGAGCAACTTAAGGAAAAACTGATAAAATACTCAGTTTTACTCAAATTGTACTAAATATTTGTAAGGAATTCTATTCAACAATACAAAGTAAAAATGTGGGACAGCAGGAAAATACCTTACCTCATTTTGCAATGGAATTAATGTGCTGCATGATGTTGGAAAGGAGTTTCTCCAAGTAGCACTAACAATTTATTCTCTTAGACGGGAGATGATTGAAAAACTCACCTTCTTTTCATTACTTTGAGCATAAAGTAAAAGATATCTCAATGAACTGTTATTCCCAGCTAAAATAAGGAGCTTAAAAACTTCTCAATTTGAACAGAATTAAGTTTGTGTAATCTGGGCTGATGGACCAAAATGTAATGCAGCACTTCATTACATCCAATATCCATCCTTTCTCAAACATTTCCACTGTTGCCACTCCTCTGCATAAATATCACTAGAAGAGGAAGAATGGTAATGATTCTAATGCTGCCTTATTTGACCCCTTTGAATATGAATACATGATGTGCTACAATGAAGTTAACCTCCCTATCCCACTGTGTTGAGGTACACATCCCAACAAAGATGGCATGGGCATATATTCATGACCACAGGATTTGTAACTGAGTCAGGTTTACATATGCGGGGTCGGCAAAAATCTGTCCCACCTCAGATTGGTCTACGAAAGGATTTTTGGGCTTAAACGTTTACAATGCTGATGAAGATATTTTACTCAATAGTGCAGAAATTTATCTTGATTGTTTGTGTTAAACAGGCAACATTGCCTTGTATATACCTGCTCTATATTCAGTTCTACTAAAATCAATGCAACTAAGTACTGAACATTAGGTTACTAAACGTACCAATAGGGAATCAACGCTGCCCATCTCATGCCACCACACAAATGAATTTTGAATCTATGATTTAGATTAGATTACATACAGTGTGGAAACAGGCTGTTCAGCCCAACAAGTCCACACTGACGAGCAACCCACCCAGACCCACTCCCCTACATTTACCCCTTCACCTAACACTACGGGCAATTTAGCATGGCCAATTCACCTGACCTGCACATTTTTGGACTGTGGGAGGAAACACACACAGACACGGGGAGAATGTACAAACTCCACACAATCAGTTGCCTGAGGCAGGAATTGAACACGGGTCTCTGGCGCTGTGAGGTAGCAGTGCTAACCACTGTGCCACCGTGCCATCCATAAGGACTTGCATATTTTAGAGGAAAGGATTAATTATTTCAATCTCTGTCACCTCTGAATCTCTATTTGACAATTCATACTGCTATTGTAACAACGACAATAGTTCGTCACCATGTTTTGGCAAGAACTGGACTTATGTAGCACTTTACTCATGTTTAATTGATTCAAGTACATAGACATGTTCCCTCAGAATGAACAAGTATTACATGGAGGACACAATGAAGCAACCAATCAGAGCTAAACTGTGATAAAGCAGTCTGCTAGATTAAGCTTATGTCATATATATCTGTTTGCAGCCAAAATAAATCCTGGTGCCTTTCTTTATAATTGAAAATGTGATTATTAGAAATCCTAAGGCAAGTATACAAACATAACAATAAACTTACTTTTGCCAATTTTCAGAAAAAATGATTCTGCTTGCCATTCTTGAGTAAATCATCAAATGTTGTCATAAAAGTGACTTAATCAGAAACTTTGGATTCATAGAGAAACACTATTTGTTAACTTGTGGTTTCAATCACAATTCATTGTCAGGATTGCGATGTTAAAAATTGATCGTTGCACATTCTGTGCTGCATTTTGTTTATTTGATCATTGAAGTTGTACTTTCTAAAAAATGTACTGTAATGTTAATCGCTTACAGAAAAAAAGGAATGAATTTCCAAAGCACTTGAAAGATTGCTCTTTGCGTGAAAGAAGAACTGAATTTAAACACAGCAGGATGAATGCAGCTGTGTCACTGATACTGTTAATCCTGTGTGTATTTTTCCCCTGTGGCCATTTACTGTAACTCCACAGATGGAGATGGTGAGTCAAACCAATAAAAATTTAAAAAAAACAATAACACAGGTGTGCAAATGATCACATAACAGCCTGGAATTATTTTAAAGAAGAAGGAAAAAGTCAATGCAAATGCTGAGAATGTTCATCTGGATGACATTGAAATCCCTATATTCTTCTCTTGTGAGAATTATTGTATTTTACAGTGTTGCTTGGAAGTTTAAAGAGAAAATGCGGTTAATTCTCATCTAGTCATCACTCTGCTTTTCAGCACTTTTATTTTTTTTAAGTTTGGCCTGGGGCAATAAAGACCAGACCAATATGATTTCGAACAAGTCTTAAAATAGAGTTGGTGCTCGCTGGAAAAACCAATAGGAGCCTGAGTCACAAATGCAAATCAGGGGCCTGGGCTGTTTTAATCATTTACACCCCATTTGGGTCACCATCAGTGCTGCTCTTGACAGATCTACAACCTGCTCATAAAATATGGGTGGTACGAGTCAACAGAACACTATTAAAAACAGACACCATTTCCAGTGATTTATAAAGGAATCAATCACCAGCTGTTCTCAGGTAAGCTGCTGATAAGTTTTTACAGACTTTTAACTTGTGAAGTGTTGTGCCCTTTGGCTATTTAGAATTTTCCAATGGCAACTGATGAGGAGCGGCTGGTCATTGGTAGTCTGGGGAGAGCAGCCAGATTGTGGGGCGATGGTTTACTGGGAAGTTTGTTCAGCCTTAAGGAAAAACGTCAATGTTGTAAAGAGCCTTAACTCATGAGCTTAGCCCATCATTCATCTGCTGAGTTTCCCAAGAAAACCAACCACCTGTGGTTAAAAATGGAATGACATTTCAAATGGAGACAGACAGCTCTATTATAATACTTCAAATACCAAACCATTTCACGTAAAATAATTCCTTACCCACCCCTTGCCCCACCTCCATGCAAAGCAGGAGTGGGTGGATTCTACATGGTTTGGTTTCTCTTCCAGAATGTTTTGCATTTTAACCTTTGACATATACTGACCCACCCATTTGTGGGAGCTAAGGTTCTGTCTGTGTTTCCTTTCTGGACAGGCTATTTCATTTATCAGCTCGATCTAAATGATGTCAATAAAGATAAACTATTTTCACTGGTTGGGGATTCTGAGAATTAGGGCCAGACTGTTCAGGAGAGATGTTAGGAAGTACTTCTACACACAAAGCTAGATGTTTGAAACTCTCTTTCACAAACAGCAGTGGCTGCTGGATTATTTATGAATTTTAAACAGCAGCATGAACTATCAAAAATTTCTCTACAAAAATAAATTATTACTCTTTCCATCAAATCAATGACATTGATACAAATTTTTTGCACAGCAGGGAAAGTAAGGCATCCAATCATAACTGACTGGAATGAATGATGTTCCTTGCAACAAAGTAATGTTTCTCCCAGTTTGCACAGACACTATCAACCCCCATTGCCAGAAAATAGTACTGAGTAAATTTCATGCTTTAGGTTTAAACAATTTTCAGGTTGTTTCCATATGGAGTGTTACCTACAGGGAGAAAGTTCGGACTGCAGATGCTGGAGATCAGAGTGAAGAGTGTGGTGCTGGAAAAACACAGCAGGTCAAGCAGCACCCGAGGAGCAGAAGAGTTGACATTTTGGGAATAAACCCTTTATCAGGGCTTATGCCCGAAACATTGATTCTCCTGCTCCTCGAATGCTGCCTGACCTGCTGTGCTTTTCCAGTACCACACACTCGGGAGTTGCTTACATTTTGAACTGTGAAAGTGTTTACGCTCAGTTTCCGTTAAGTTCCTTACCCATAAGGTCATTGAGCAGAGAAACGCCACACAGAGGCCATACTGCCTATCTGTAGGGGAAAGGGAAAATTACAAGAGGCTGCAACTTATTAGTTGTCCTTCTCAATAAACTACAGAAAGTGTAAACAGTAACGCATGGGGTTTGGCTGCTTAACCCTCACAAATTCAAAAAAATTATATTGTTGAGTACAGTCAGTGTAACAGAACCGATTATATCATGAAGTCTTGAAAGCACATTATTAATAGGGGAGATGGTGAGTAATCCCCATGGACTACCCCTTGACCAAAAAGTCGGTACACAGACTCACCATTGAAACACAAATTCCCCTTGGTGATACTGGGGCAGTTTTAATTGAGTCAGAGTGAGAATTATACTTTAATTGGAAGGAAACCCAACCCTGGTAAACTGCTTATCAATCTGATGGGTTAGCAGCTCTGTAGAGATAGCAGCATCAGAACTGAGGGGTAGCAGCTCCCACTGGGATTACAGACAGTCACTGAAGAGGAAGACTGATTGAACTTACATTTAAAGTAAGGTTAAGGACTTCAGACAGACCTATCTTACAGTCACCCAGCCTAGGATGGGTGTGAGGAGGGAGAGACCATGCAGTGTGATGCTGAAGGCTTGAGGGAGGTTAAACAGGGGATAGGATGATGGAATGGATTGTGGGATTGCATGGTGAATGTTCTTGTACTACCTGCTGTGTTTCCCTGTCCCTCTGCCCTGTGTATTGTGGCACAGGTGGAATAAAGCCCTAATATCTCCAATAATTGGCTACTTAATTGACACTAGGGCAAGTGCATTGTGTGATGCCTTCCATCTCTCAGTGCAATACAGGAGTTGGCTTAGTGGTAGGTTCAAAGGCAGTTGTATACGCTGTCTGTTTTAATTTACAAACACCCTGCCTTCAATAATATTGGTGGGAGAGACAGTAAAAATTTAGGCTATAATGTTCCACACAGCATGATTTCCTACTTCCTGAAGATGCTGAGGAACATGTTGGGAAGAGCAAATAATTGGACACATTGGTAATGAAAATGCATCACAGCCTTCTTGCTAACTCAGCAATTACATTTAGTGCAACCATGTCTATAATCCTTGTATAGTTGGAGGAGGTGATTGCCCAAAGATATTATTACTAGACTGTTAATCCAAAGACCCAGGCAATGTTCTGGGGACCCAGGTTCAAATCCTGCAACACCAGATGCTGGAATTTGAACTCAGTAAAAATCTGGAATTAAAAGTCTAATGACATCCATGAATCCATAGTTGATTGTCAGGAAAACCCATCTGGTTCACTAATGTCCTTTAGGGAAGCAAATTACCATCCTTACTTGGTCTGGTCGACACAGGACTCCAGACCCACAACAATGTGGTTGACTCTTAACTGCCCTCTGGGCAATTAGGGATGGGTAATAAATGCTGGCCCAGTCAGTGACACCAATATCCCATGAATGAATGAAAAAAATCTTTCCACCTGGCACCAATTAAGGCCCTTAAATAATCACTTAATGGCCACTTAAGGACTTGGACTCAGCACCAGCCCAATTAGCTGCTTTGCCTGCAGATGAAAAAAAAGGAGCTGGGAGGAACAACCATTTTGCCAGCTTGGGGAGGCTTTCCATTTGTCCCAGTCTTGGGGTAATCAGGAACAAGGATGAGAGCACAGCAACGAAACGTGAACATCACCCTGGCCTCCAACATCACTGCTCTTTTCCCATCACCCCACTCCACGAGACTCCTAAGCTGATCCATTATTGAAGCTTGTCATGTCTGAGCAATAAGGGTAACACACTATATTCTCTAAGTTCCAGTGGTTGCTGGATTCTAATTGGCCAGCAGCCTCAGGTGAAGTGGATCTTCAATAGTGAGGCTCCTGATTGGATGGGAAACTCACTGGTCAGCACTTTCATGACCTAACTGATACTTGGTCAGGTGACCTTTCTCATTGGTGGGGTGGGAAGTTAGTCACCGCTGAAGTGGCCTGTCTCACACTTAGTGTGATATATTCTAAAATAGAAAAACCACAATTTAACACACCATAACAGAGACTCCTAACAAAATTAAAGCAAAGGGGAAAAGACTACACTGATATGGCACTAAGCAAACTTAACATCCGTTTTTATTCCAATTGGTTTGCTGCATTCAGCAGGAAGCAGAGGTTGTACTTGTTGTTAGTCCCATCAGAGGATCTGTTGTCATGGCATTGTAAACACTCATGCGCCTTGCACGTTCTCATCTGTCCACTGCAGATCATCTGCAATCACATTGTGGTGTCCATCATCCAAGTGACCCCAGGTCAACTCCCCTTTTTGCTGCTCTCCACCTTTACCCACAAGACGAGATTTCTGTTGCTTTTCAGCTCTGATCAAATGACTCAGTTCATTTCCTCACATGTCACAGTTTAGAATTATTTTTGTTCTTGCAATGTCAAGTACCTTTTCATTTATCTTAACATCCATACTTCAAAAGCCTATATTTTCATGCATCGATCTTTATTTGTTGTCTAAGCTTCTGGGGCAAATAGCCTGTGGCATTTCATCAGCATTATTCATTATTATAAAGCTGACTTTACTTTAACACACTCTTCACCTTCACAAAATTACTCCTAGCTATCTCAATCTTTTATTGTTTCTAGCATTTCCTGTTGTCATTTGGCCTCAGTAGACAAACTTACCTTTGCACTTCTATCCAGTTCAATCTCCACTTTAAATTTCTTCTCATGTATTCCTTCTGACGACCATTCCACCTCTCTTTTAGATGTTCATGTTCCTCCCTATTCTCAGCTTTCAGGTTTCACTTGATCTGTGATTTATTTTTTAAAGGGACTCTTTTTGATCCTGAGAGTCATGTTGTATCATTGGTATTCTGCAAGATTAGTTTGATCATGCCTCTGACTTTTACCCTGAGAGTAAATCAAACCCTCTGGATATTCATTTGTTCTGTGTACAAATTGAATAATTTTGGCAGCAGTACACGGACTTGTGCACTCCTGTCTTCACTTGAAGCATATCTGATTATCCATGTTCTAGCCTCAGGCTGAGTATAGATTCTAAGTAAATCAAACATCTTAACTGTCAATGCTATATTTCAACAGTATCTGGTGATAAACATGAGTGAACACTTTTTCATACGCTGTGATGCATATGTAAATACTTTTGTTTATTTCTAGATTATTTTTCAAAATTGCTCTTTAGTTCAATATTCACTCTCTTCTTAATCTAAATCTAAATCCAAATTGTATTCACCAACACCTGCAGAAAAAAACGTATCCCACAAACTTGACTGAGTTTTTTAACAAAGTCACCAAAGAAGTTGATGATGGCGGAGCAGTAGACATTGTTTATTTGGACTTCAGTCAAACCTTGTGCATGGGAGACTAATTAATAAAGTTAGGTCACCCAGGACTCATGCTGAGCTTTCCAGTTTAACTGGCTCAATGGCAGGAGACAGAAGGTAGTGGTGGAGGGTTTCCTTTTTGAACTGGAGGCTTGTGACCAGTGGTGTTCTACAGGGATCAGTACTGGGTCCTCTTTTGTTTGTTATTTATCCAAATGATTTGGATGAGGATATAGAAGGCATGGTTACTAAGTTTGGGGATGACACCAAAACTAAAGCTGAGCAATGAAAAATAGGACAATTGCAATTGAATTGCCTTGAGGTCTACTGCACTCAGAAGACAGGTACAATGTTGCTTTAGGAGGTTAAAAGCTAGGAAGATAATTAAAATGTTGGGCTTTGGTTATAGCATATCTGAAAAACAATGCTGCAGTGACCGTTCTTCAGAATAGAACAGAGACCTTTATCATTGATAACTGGTCACTGGCCCAAAATCCAAACAACTTCTTACTTCTAACCAAAGCTCTATCTGTACATAACCTCTTAGCTCCAGTTCATCTGCAAACACTGTTGAAAGCAATCGCTCTACAAATCGTGTTCAAAATGAGGATTAAATTATTCGCTTTCAAACCGTATAGCAATCCTTGGTTTTTAAAACCGTTTTTTCGCATTTCAATCCACATTTTAAAACAAAACAAAACTTAAAAAGACATGGGCTTTACACGTGGAAAAACATGTGTTAATTTGGAAGAACCAGCTTGGATTTGTTAAGGAAAGGTCATGTCTGACTATGTTGCTGGAGGGTTTTGAAGATGTAACTGAAAAGGTTGATGAGGGCAAGGTTGTTCATGTAATGTACATGGAGGTTCAGAAAGCACACAATAGACTTTTGGGGATCTACTTGACCCATGTAAAGTGAATGGCCTGGATGAGAATCCTGTGTGGACCAGCTGGGAGGAGGATTCGCAGGCATCTTTAACCTCTCCTTACTCTGATATGAGGTTCCCACCTGCTTCAAGAAGACCACTATCATTCCAGTGCCAAAGGCAAATCAGACAATGTGCCTTAATGACTAATGAGTCCATTGGCTCTGACATCGATTATTATGGAGAGCTTCAAGAGGTCAACAGTGGCAAAAGTCAACTCCAGCGTCCCACACTGCCTTGATTCACTACAATTCCGCTACCATTACAGTAGGTCCACATCAGACACTATCTCCCTAGCACTACACTCATCCCTGGAACATCTGGATACCAAGGACATCTATCTCAGACTCCTATATATTGACTTTAGCAACTCCTTCAACACCATAATTCCAGCAAATCTAATCTCGAAACACTGAGACCTTGGACATAGCTCCTCCCTCTGCAACTGGATGCTCAACTTGCTGTCCCACAGACCACAATCTGTGACAACACCTTCTCCATAATAATCCTCAACATCGGCATGGTGGCACAGTGGTTAGCACTGCTGCCTCACAGCGCCAGAGACCCGGGTTCAGTTCCCGCTTCAGGCGACTGTGTGGAGTTTGCACGTTCCCCCCCGTGTCTGCGTGGGTTTCCTCCGGTTTCCTCCCACAGTCCAAAGATGTGCAGGTCAGGTGAATTGGCTATGCTAAATTGCCCGTAGTGTTAGGTAAGGGGTAGATGTAGGGGTATGGGTGAGTTGCGCTTCGGCGGGGCGGTGTGGACTTGTTGGGCCGAAGGGCCTGTTTCCACACTGTAAGTAATCTAATCTAATCTAATCGGTGCCACGAAAAACTGCATACTCAGCACCCCACTGTCATCATGCAGTCGTGACTGTGTGAGCAAATTCAGTCTGAACTCCAGTTACAAATTTGCAGATGATTTCACCATAGTGGGTCAAACAACACTGAGACAGGGTAAAGGGAAGTGATAGAAAGCTTAGTGACATGATGTAAAGACAATAATCTCTCCATCATTGTCAGCAAAACAAAGGAGCTGCTCATAGACTTCAGGAAGCAGAGTGGAGTTCACGCCCCTGTCTGGATCAGTGGGGATGAGGTGGAGGTGGAGAGAGTAAATGTCACCAACAATCTGTCCTGGTCCATCCACATTCACACTACAGTCAAGAAATCACACCAATGCCTCTACTTCCTCAGGAGGCTAAGGGAATTCGGCATGTCCACAAGGTCTCGTACCAATTTTTATAAATACATTATAGAAAGCATCCTATTCAGATGCATCGCAGCTTGGTAGGTCAACTGCTGTGCCCAAGACCACGAGAAATTACATGAACAGAGCCCAGTCCATCAAACAAACCAGCCCTTCCTTCCATTGACTCCATCTACACTTCCTGTTACCTCGGGAAAGCAGCCAACATCATCAGAGACCCCTCCCACCCCGGTTATACTCTCTTCATAATCAGAGACCCCTCCCACCCCGGTTATACTCTCTTCATAATCAGAGACCCCTCCCACCCCGGTTATACTCCCTTCATAATCAAAGACCCCTCCCACCCCGGTTTTTTAGATTACATTACAGTGTGGAAACAGGCCATTTGGCCCAACAAGTCCACACCGACCCGCCAAAGCGCAACCCACCCATACCCCTACATTTACCCCTTACCTAACACTACGGGCAATTTAGCATGGCCAATTCACCTGATCTGCACATCTTTGGACTGTGGGAGGAAACCAGAGCACCCGGAGGAAACCCACGCAGACACGGGGAGAACGTGCAAATTCCACACAGTCAGTTGCCTGAGTATAACCCCAGTTATACTCTCTTCATAATCAGAGACCCCTCCCACCCCGGTTACACTGTCTTCATAATCAGAGACCCCTCCCACCCCGGTTATACTCTCTTCATAATCAGAGACCCCTCCCACCCTGGTTATACTCTCTTCATAATCAGAGACCCCTCCCACCCCGGTTATACTGTCTCCATAATCGGAGACCCCTCCCACCCCAGTTATACTTTCTTCATGATCAGAGACCCCTCCCACCCCGGTTAAACTCCCTTCATAATCAGAGACCCCTCCCACCCCAGTTAAACTCCCTTCATAATCAGAGACCCCTCCCACCCCGGTTATCCTGTCTCCATAATCGGAGGCGCCTCCCACCCCAGTTATACTTTCTTCATGATCAGAGACCCCTCCCACCCCGGTTACACACTCTTCATAATCAGAGTCCCCTCCCACCCCGGTTAAACTCTCTTCATAATCAGAGACCCCTCCCACCCTGGTTAAACTCTCTTCATAATCAGAGACCCCTCCCACCCCAGTTATACTCTCTTCATAATCAGAGTCCCCTCCCACCCCGGTTAAACTCTCTTCATAATCAGAGACCCCTCCCACCCCAGTTATACTTTCTTCATGATCAGAGTCCCCTCCCACCCTGGTTAAACTCCCTTCATAATCAGAGACCCCTCCCACCCCGGTTACACTCTCTTCATAATCAGAGACCCCTCCCATCCCGGTTAAACTCCCTTCATAATCAGAGACCCCTCCCACCCCGGTTACACTCTCTTCATAATCAGAGACCCCTCCCATCCCGGTTAAACTCCCTTCATAATCAGAGACCCCTCCCACCCCGGTTACACTCTCTTCATAATCAGAGACCCCTCCCACCCCGGTTACACTCTCTTCATAATCAGAGACCCCTCCCACCCCGGTTACACTCTCTTCATAATCAGAGACCCCTCCCACCCCGGTTACACTCTCTTCATAATCAGAGACCCCTCCCACCCCGGTTATACTGTCTTCATAATCAGAGTTCCCTCCCACCCCGGTTAAACTCCCTTCATAATCAGAGACCCCTCCCACCCTGGTTAAACTCCCTTCATAATCAGAGACCCCTCCCACCCTGGTTACACACTCTTCATAATCAGAGACCCCTCCCACCCTGGTTAAACTCCCTTCATAATCAGAGACCCCTCCCACCCCGGTTAAACTCCCTTCATAATCAGAGACCCCTCCCACCCTGGTTACACACTCTTCATAATCAGAGTCCCCTCCCACCCCGGTTATCCTGTCTCCATAATCGGAGGCGCCTCCCACCCCAGTTATACTCTCGTCATAATCAGAGTCCCCTCCCACACCGGTTACACTCTCTTCATAATCATAGACTCCTCCCACCCTGATTACACTCTCTTCATAATCATAGACTCCTCCCACCCGGTTATACTCTCTTCTTAATCATAGACCCCTCCCACCCCGGTTAGATTAGATTACTTACAGTATGGAAACAGGCCCTTCGGCCCAACAAGTCCACACCGACCCAGCAAAGCACAACCCACCCAGACGCATTCCCCTAACACTACGGGCAATTTAGCATGACCAATTCACCTGACCTGCACATCTTTGGACTGTGGGAGGAAACCGGAGCACCCGGAGGAAACCCACGCAGACACGGGGAGAATGTGCAAACTCCACACAGAGAGTCGGCAGAGGTGGGAATTGAACCCGGGTCTCTGGTGCTGTGAGGCAGCAGTGCTAACCACTGTGCCACCGTGCTGCCTACAAACCCCTCCCACCCCGCTTATACTGTCTTCATAATCAGAGACCCCTCCCACCCCGCTTATACTGTCTTCATAATCAGAGACCCCTCCCACCCCGGTTATACTCTCTTCATAATCAGAGACCCCTCCCACCCCGGTTACACTCTCTTCATAATCAGAGACCCCTCCCACCCCGGTTATACTCTCTTCATAATCCGAGACCCCTCCCACCCCGGTTATACTGTTTTCATAATCAGAGACCCCTCCCACCCCGGTTATACTGTCTCCATAATCAGAGACCCCTCCCACCCCGGTTATACTGTCTCCATAATCAGAGACCCCTCCCACCCCGGTTATACTGTTTTCATAATCAGAGACCCCTCCCACCCCGGTTACACTCTCTTCATAATCAGAGACCCCTCCCACCCCGGTTACACTCTCTTCATAATCAGAGACCCCTCCCACCCCGGTTATACTCTCTTCATAATCCGAGACCCCTCCCACCCCGGTTACACTCTCTTCATAATCAGAGACCCCTCCCACCCCGGTTACACTCTCTTCATAATCAGAGACCCCTCGCACCCCGGTTATACTGTCTCCATAATCAGAGACCCCTCGCACCCCGGTTATACTGTCTCCATAATCAGAGACCCCTCCCACCCCGGTTATACTCTCTTCATCATCAGAGACCCCTCCCACCCCGGTTACACTCTCTTCATAATCAGAGACCCCTCCCACTCCGGTTATACTCTCTTCATAATCAGAGACCCCTCCCATCCCGGTTATACTGTTTTCATAATCAGAGACCCCTCCCATCCCGGTTATACTGTTTTCATAATCAGAGACCCCTCCCACCCCAGTCATACTCTCATCTACCCTCTCCCATTTGGGAGAAGATACAGAAGTTTGAAAATGCATACCAACAGATTAAAAACCAGCTTCCTCCCCGCTGTTACCTGACTTTTGAATGGATCCCTTATATTAGAGTTGATCTTTGTCTGGATCTTCTCTGTTGTTGTAACACTATATTCTGCTTTCTGTTCTATTACCCTGATGTAAGATATGATTCATCTGGATAGCACACAAACCAATATTTTTCACTCTATCTCAATACATGGGACAATAATAAATCAAATCAAGAAAATTTTAGCTAATGGAAGAAAAGGGTGAGAAGCATCATGGAAACAAAATCAGCTGAGTGATCAGAAACTGGGTGTAATGGTTAATGCATATTTTTCAGACGGGAGCAATGTTTGTAGAAATTCCCCAAACATTGTTGTTAGGACTCTTGAATCTCCTGATACATATGAATGATCTTGATCTTGATCAGGGGATCACCTCAACATTTGTAGAATACACAAAACTTGAGCGTATTATATACCTAAGGAGAACATTACCTGCCCCACTAGGGGCCCAAACATTTTAGACCACTGCTACACCACTGTGATGGGCATGAGAACGGGTGGAGAGTGACAAGCTCCTGGAAGTGGTCATCCACAACAAGCTTTCCTGGACTCTTCATGTGGATGCACTGGTTACAAAGGCCCAACAACGTCTCTTCTTCCTCAGGCAGCTGAGGAAATTTGGCATGACGGTGAATACCCTTGCCAACTTTTATAGGTGCGCCATCGAGAGCATTCTGTCTGGATGTATCACTACCTGGTACGGCAACTGTACCATTCAAGATCGGAGACAGTTACACAGAGTGGTGAACTTGACCTGGACAATCACAAAGGCCAACCTCCCATCTATAGAATCCATCTACCAGGCCCGCTGTCAAGGAAAGACTGCCAGCATTCTCAAAGATCCATCCCACCCTGGCAATGTTTTTCTCCAACCTCTACCATCGGGGAGAAGGTACAGAAACCTGAACACACGGACCTGCCAGTTTTGTAACAGTTTCTACCCTATTGTTGTTAGAATACTGAATGGACTCACAAACTCTTAACATTCGCTTGTACCTGTGTTTTTGTTTTTGCCACTGTTTTCCTATTATTTACTATCTGTGCTACTTAACTCTGTGATCTGCCTGTATTGCTCGAAAGCAAAGCTTTTCACTGTGCCCCGGTACACATGACAATAAATTCAATTTAATTCAATTAATTCAGAACAGTGTAGAACTTCACAATCAGATTGATAATTTAGTGATTGGGGCAGTTGAGGTTCACTGTGGAATGGTGTGAAGTGATACAGTTTGGTGTAAAGGACATGGAGAGGCAGTATATAATAGAGATTCTAGGGGAGGCGCAGCAGCAGAAAATAGCTGCATAACTCATTAAAAGTGTCAGGACAGGTAGACTGAGTTTATAAAGCATATTCTACAATCAGGCTTATTTTTAATGTCAAAATTACTCACTTTGTTAAATCTTGTCGAATGTGAAAAGAAAATGAGCAATTATGTATTACAATATTGATATTGACACACAATGCCTTAGTCTTGGCCCATTTGTGTTTGTGGGAGCAGGTTATAGGGTAGAAGTGTGACACAGAGTGTACTGGCCCCATAGCCCAACGGTCAGTGGATCAAAACTGTCCTCTGCTATTTCCCATTACCGCTGTGGGTGTGCACGTGCCACTCCTGGGAATGTTGCTCTAATGGTGGCTCAGTGGTTAGCACTGCTGCTTCGGAGCACCAGGGACCCAGATTTGATTCCAGCCTCGGGTGACTGTCCATGTGGAGTTTGCACATTCTCCCCGTGTCTGTGTGGGTTTCCTCCCACAATCCAAGATGTGCAGGTTAGGTAGATTGGCCATACTAAATTTCCCATAGTGTCCGATGTAAGTGGATTAGCTATGGGAAATGTGGGGTTCTGAGATTGGGTGGGATACTGTTCAAACGTCAGTGCAGACTTGATAAGCTAAATAGTCTCTTTCTTCACTGTATGGATTCTATGATTCTAACAACTATTGTGCTCAGACTGATTAATTTCTTGGCCGTGGATTGCTGTGTGAAAAAATGTAGTGTGTATTTACCTTATTCAAAATAGGGAGGGGAGGGATTGGGAAGGGGAAGGAGCTTTTCATAAAGCATAACAATGCGAGGTAATTGAAGATTGTAAAGACGGATGATACTGAGCAGTTAGAGTAAAAATAGCTTTGTTTGGATAGAAGAGTGAGAGAGATGCAAGACACTTAAAATGACTGCCTTGGGAGAAGATTTCACATCAGTTATTTCATGACTCTGAAATCTGGGTGTGCCTGAAATTTATTGATTTATTTGATTTTCCAGGTATGAAACAAGGAAGGTGATTAGCAACTTTCTTCAAAACGTTCGCGCTGTGAAAACCTCTTTTGGTCTGCTTGCCTCATTGAACCCTTTGAAACTTCAAAAAAACAACAATGCCGATTACACATTGTAATAATGTGTTACAACGTGGCAGCTTTAACTGGCCAAAAGGAATAGTTCCTCATACTCATTCATCTAACAATAACTTCAATCATGCAAGGCTATTCCAAACAAATACTTAATACACAAATGGACTTCTTGAAGATTAGCATGTGGTTTGATGATAGTAACACAATTAGAGATCTTAAGGCATGGGGAAGAAATTGGAAAGAAAAAAATTTGCTTTTGACAATGTCCTTTCAAAATGTTTTCAAAAGGTGTGAGGTCCCAATGAACTTTACATTTTGCTGAGGTCCTGTTATATTTTAAGTCTCTGGATTAAAGGATGCTGCAGGATATTGCTGTCTCTTGAATTTTAAGAAAAAGAGAGACAAAAAATACCTCACACACAGAGAGGTCAATAATTTTATGTACTAAAAGGACAGCAGACAGAAAAATGGATAAACAGGAGAAAAGCAGTGACAAATGTGCAGAAATTTATCCAATGAGAGAAAATGTTTAAGAATCATATTAAGAGGGAAAGACACATGAGTGAAAGGAATTTGACCGGGAAATAAACGTTACATGAGGAAATAAGAAAGTAGAAAGAGCAATATTATTCTGCTTGCAATAACAGAAAATCCATCCATAAAATTTTAAATAAAAACAAATGCAAAATTAAAAATATTACTTTATTAAGAACATCAACTTAATAAGATATGAGTTGTTAATTTGAAAAGCACCTACAACAAACAGAATATTTGATATCCATGCACAGCAAGCCTATTCTTGATGTATGGTACCAGTCTCATGCTTGACTAATATATAAAGCTTGCCAAGTACAACAATTGAGCATGAGACCAGTAGCACAAGATAAGAACAAAACATGTTCTACATGGCTACTGATCCTCATATTGTAGCTCTTTTAAGTTGCTGCACAAGACTTGTCTTTGTTCATTGTTGCATTCTTTGGTGTTCTTTACATCCGTGAAGAACAGTATGTGAGCACTCAGAACCGTATGAAGGACTGACATGAAAGAAGTAACTGGATAGCTGACTTCTATAGTGTTCCAGATCATGACTGACCCATTTTGTAAACATTTTTTCTTTATAAATCTCATTTTTTCAGTAGCTCTCATACATCTGTCTTCTATTTCCATGATCCAGTAATCACACAGACAAATTTAAGAACTTAACAGCAACATTTGTGTAACCTATCTCTAATAAATCTTTTAGTAAAACATCCAAACTTAGTGTCTTCATTACTCTTTCTACTTTCTTATTTCCTTACTCCTCAGCTTTTTTCAGTTTTGTTCCTATTCTTAATTATACCATTTTCTCTGTAAAATATGTTATTGCTCATTATTATTCTAATAATAAAGCCTTCCTTGCCTTTGGGGAATGAGATCATTCAGAGTTTTCCTTGCAACTGTCACTTTGTCCAAAAGCAGTCTCTAGTTTAGAAGGTACCTAAACTCTATTGGTTCCATGGGTAACTCTGAGCCTATCTCCTCTTCCAAACAAATCTCGATCAGTTCAGTTAGGATTGGTCCTCATTAATTTCTGTTCCTTCACTTCTTTGTTGTTTATTATTTTCAAAGTTTTTGTCCATGATGTTTGTCCTTGCTGCTCTTCCTGTCATTTGGATTGTTTTTGAACATTGTTAAATCAAAATTTCTTGATAATACATGTTTTCATGAACCAATCATACATTTTATTGAACAGTGCTTGTGGCACAATAGATTGTCACTTCAAAGGAGCTCAGTGATTCAATCTATATGTAAACATTATTAAAAGAGACAAGAAATCAAAACATTTTGAGAACTTATATTTCTTTTAAGCAATGGTTAAGTTCTGTACTAGCAAACAATTATTTGAATGCATATACAGTAATCAAAAGCATAAAAGGTTTGGTCTTGCTTTCATCGTGTACAATACAAATTTATTTTCTTCACCACAATCAACACAAAAGGTGTACTGACAATGTCAAAAAATCTGGCCACTGACAATCTGTAAAATTTAGGTTCTGGGTTTCTTAGTGTGAAGTCAAATGTTTGGCTTTCCTGATGCAGCTTTGCACAAAAGAAAACTTTTTGAAATGTCTCCCCCCAAAACTCTTCTTCAACAAAAATAGATTCATCCAACTTACTTGCTTTGCAGACTAATGGCTCTTCATATACTCATTCTCATGGTTCTTTTCTGATTCCTTTAAATCATTGGATGGTATTCTTAAACTTTGATAAAACCCTAGAATCAATGTAATTAAACTGCAATTTTATTGTATCATCACGAAACAATGGCACAATGATGACATTTCCAATGTTTTGCAAACTTCCTTTACTTGCTGATTAACCTTTTTTGTTATTTGAATATCAATATGTGCTATTTTACATTTCATAATATTAAGCAGCACTTGTTATTTATCTGTCAAATTGCAGTCTCTCGTTATACTTTAAATGTTTAGACCAGTTCATTGCTTTTTTGGAAACTGTAGATATTTTGGACCAAAGATTCCTCTACAATATAGTTTGGAAAATCTGAAGCACATTTATTTTTCCAATTGCCCAGAGGAAATATTTCATCTTCTTTTATTTTAAAACAGGCTTGGCCCTTAAACGATCTCCATATCCCAATGCTACTGAGGAAGAATAAATAGTAACTTTCCACGACACCCCCAAATGAAATTTTAATAAAGTGCAATATGATCATTTGCTTTGCAGTATTTTTGCCTTCCCCATTCTGCCTTGAGATTTGTCCCTACATATTGATTGTTCTGTGTGAATGGGACCTTCCTGATCACAGTTTCTAGTTTTAGCCAGAGTCCTTCTGTCCTACACAGATTTATTTTAGTAATCCTATTTTTTATAATATTCCAGATCAACCTTTCCATACCATTGTCTGTCACCACTTCTCCAATGTCTCCATTACACATGGAATGTGTAAGTTTCTCCTCATAGTTCAGGATTCCAACACGAACAATCACAGTTGCAAGTGCAAAATGACCATTGCCTATCTACCATCCTGATCATCACGTGATACACATACAATGAAGTGTTTGATGATCATACTAATCAGTTTTTCTCAATTATTCTGAAAAAAATTCACATTTGATGAAAGGAAAACTCCAGTGATTAAGAGCTTTGAGAACCATAGTTGCAAAGTCACCTGTTCCTCCCACGTATGCTGCCACATTGTACTGATACACTGCATTTCAACATGTTATACATTGAAAGAATTCTAGACAATTTGCATTTGAATGAATGTGAATGTATTTATCTTTTATATGTGTTCATTTGACAACATCTATTTTCAAACTAAAGTTGTGGTCACTTCCTTCAACTTTCCAGAATAGATAGTGAGCAACATTGGAATAAATTCAAAATTTAAGAGAACGAAAGCAAAGTTTGTGATCTCTTCTTAAGGCTGTTTTACAGGGAAGTGGCTTCAATAAGATACGTTTTCTCAACTTTTTAAGGAGGTATATGACATTATACATTCTGGGTCCATCAGTGTTGAGATAATGAGAAAGTCCTTGTCAATAGGTAATTTCTGGTTGACAAGGTGTAACATTTGGCAGAAGTGGGTATTGCAGATGCTGGAGATTAGAGTCAAGAATTGTGTGGTGCTTGAAAAGCACAGCAGGTCAGGCAGCATCTGAGGAGCAGGAAAATCGATGTTTCAGGCAAAAGCCCTTCATCGGGAAAGATGTAACATTGCCATGCCACAGGGAACAGTGCTGAAGTTTCAACTTTATACTATTCTGTATAAATGACTGAAGGTTTGCTTGCTAAATTTTCAGATGTCACAAAGAGAACTTAGAAAGTATATTGTGAAAAGGACATGAGGAGACTACAAAGGGATATGGACAGGGCAAAGATTTAGCAAATTGAATGGGAAAATTTGAAATCTACAAATTAATTAAATGGGGTAAGATTGCATAGGTCTGAGATGCAGAAGGACCTGGGTTCATTGTATATGAATAGTAAAAGATGAGTGTGCAAGACCAGCATAGAACTAGGAAAGCTGATAAAATATTATCAATTATTGAGGTGAAAAATCACACAATGCCAGGTTACAGTCCAGCAGGTTTATTTGGAAGCACTAGCTTTCACAGCTCTACTCCTTCACCTTTCCTGATGAGGGGCTTCTGCCCGAAAGGTCGATTCTCCTGCTCCTTGGATGGCCAATCCATCTAGCCTGCACATCTTTGGATTGTGGGAGGAAACCAGAGGGCCTGATGGAATCCTGCACATAAGTTTGGGAGAAGATTTGTAGCTCGGGTGCTCGTTGTTGTGGTTCTGTTTGTCGAGCTGGGAATTTGTCTTGCAAACGTTTCGTCCCCTGTCTAGGTGACATCCTCAGTGCTTGAGAGCCTCCTGTGAAGCGCTTCTGTGCTGTTTTCTCCAGCATTTATAGTGGCCTGTCTCTGCCACTTCCGGTTGTCAGTTTGAGCTGTCCACTGTAGTGGCCGGTATATTGGGTCCAGGTCGATGTGTTTGTTGATAGAGTCTGTGGATGAGTGCCATGCCTCTAGGAATTCCCTGGCTGTCCCAGTGGTCGCAGTAGTCTGGCTGTCAGTTCGGAAATGCTCCTGATGTATGGTAGTGTGGCTAGTCTTTGGGTTGTGGCATGTCCTCGGTCCGTTGTCTCTCCCTTAGGCATCTGTTGATGAAATTGCAAGGGTATCCGTTTTTGCCGAATACTTTGTATAGGTGTTCCTCTTCCTCTTTTTGTAGTTCTGGTGTGCTGCAGTGTGTTGTGGCCCTTTTGAATAGTGTCCTGATGCAACTTCGTTTGTGTGTGTTGGGGTGGTTGCTTTCATAGTTTAGGACTTGGTCTGTGTGTGTTGCTTTCCTGTAAACCTTTGTGGTGAATTCTCCGTTTGGTGTTCTCTGTACCATCACGTCTAGGAATGGAAGTTGGTTGTCCTTTTCTTCCTCTCTAGCAAATCGGATTCCTGTGAGTGTGGCGTTGATGATCCGGTGTGTGTTCTCTATTTCTGTGTTTTTAATTATTACAAAGGTGTCATCCACGTATCTGACTCAGAGTTTGGGTTGAATTTGTGGTAAGACTGTTTGTTCTAACCTTTGCATTACCGCTTCTGCTAGGAGTCCAGAGATGGGTGAGCCCATGGGTGTGCCGTTGATTTGTTCGTATATTTGGTTGTTGAATGTGAAATGTGTTGTGAGGCACAAGTCCAGTAGTTTAAGTATGCCGTCTTTGTTGATAAGTTCAAAGTCCTATTGTCTGTTATGTCTGTCCAGCAGGTTGGCTATTGTTTCTTTGGCTAGGGTTTTGTCGATAGAGGTGAACAGTGCCGTTACATCGAATGAGACCATAGTTTCTTCCTTTTCTATGTGTATATTTCTGATGATGTCCAAGAATTCCTGTGTTGATTGTATAGAGTGTCTGGATCTGCTGAACAGGGGTTTCAGTTTCTGCTGTAGTTCTTTGGCCAGTTTGTGTGATGGTGTCCCTGGTAGTGATACTATGGGTCTGAGTGGGATGTCTGGTTTGTGCACTTTGGGTAGTCCATAGAATCTGGGGGTGTTGTTGCTTTCAGGTTTCCTGCACATACTCAAGCAGCAGTTCCCTGGGGCTGGAATTGATCCAGGGTCCCTGGTGCTATGAGACAGCAGTGCTAACCACTATTGTACACTTCAATCAAGTGACCCCTCACTGTGCTGAAATTCAATGGAAACAAGCTTGTCCAACCTTTCCTCATGAGATGCTCAATCCAGGCATCAATACGGAAACCTCCTCTGAACTATCGACAATGTATTCACGTTCTTCCTTAACTAAGGAAACCAAAACTGCATTGATTCAGATTTGAGATGTGGTCTTCCCAAATTCCTGTATGACTGAAGCATGGCATTCTTATCTTTAGGCACAGTTCTTCCGTAATAAAAAAAAGCACCCAATTTGTCTTTTACCTTCTTAATATTTGCTTCATCTGCGTATTAACTTTGATGACACATGCACTAAAACATCTAAATTCACCTGTAATGGGGAGGCGATGACCTAGTGGTATTATCGCTGGACTGTTAATCCAGAGACCCAGGTCATGTTCTGGGCACCTGGGATCAAATTCCGCCAGGGCAGATAGTGGAATTTGAATTCAATAAAAATCTGGAATTAAGAGTCTAATGATGACCATGAACCCATCATCACTTGTTGGAAGAACTCACCCGGTTCACCAATGTCCTTCAGGGAAGGAAACCGCCATCTTTACCTGGTCTGGCCACATGTGACTGCAGACCCACAGCCGTGTGGTTGACTCTTGAATGCCTTCTGGGCAATTAGGGATGGGCAATAAATGCTGGCCTAGCCAGCAACACCCTCATCCTGTGACTGAATAAAAAGAACCTCAGAATTCTGCAGTCATTGCAGTAACTCTCAGTTTAAATAATATTCTGCATTTTTTTCTTCCTACCAAAGCTAATATTTTCCCACATTATACTTTATCTACCAGATTTTTGGCCACTCACTCAACCAATCTATATTTCTCTGCATCCTTCCTATGTCCTTTCTGTAATATCTTTTCCCACCTAGCTTTGTATCACCTACAAATTTTGCTATTGATGCCATTCCTCCCTTTCTCTAAGTCATTGAAATAAGTTGTGAAAACCTAGGGCCCTGCACAGACCCCTGTAGGACTCCAGTGGTCATACCCTCCCAATCAGACACAGACCCCTGTAGGACTCCAGTGGTCATACCCTCCCAATCAGACACAGACCCCTGTAGGACTCCAGTGGTCATACCCTCCCAATCAGACACAGACCCCTGTAGGACTCCAGTGGTCATACCCTCCCAATCAGACACAGACCCCTGTAGGACTCCAGTGGTCATACCCTCCCAATCAGACACAGACCCCTGTGGGACTCCAGTGGTCATACCCTGCCAATCAGACACAGACCCCTGTAGGACTCCAGTGGTCATACCCTGCCAATCAGACACAGACCCCTATGGGACTCCAGTGGTCATACCCTGCCAATCAGATACAGACCCCTATGGGACTCCAGTGGTCATACCCTGCCAATCAGACACAGACCCCTGTAGGACTCCAGTGGTCACACCCTGCCAATCAGATACAGACCCCTGTAGGACTCCAGTGGTCACACCCTGCCAATCAGACACAGACCCCTGTGGGACTCCAGTGGTCATACCCTCCCAATCAGACACAGACCCCTGTAGGACTCCAGTGGTCAAACCCTCCCAATCAGACACAGACCCACTTATGTGTGTTGTCCGATTTCTACCAGCCATCAATCTTCTCCCCATGTTAATATGTTACCCTACTCCATAAGGTTCTTCCTTACTCAATGGCAGTTTGCAAGGCATTGGTGAGACCACCTTCTTAGTAATGGTTTCCTGATATAAAGAAGTGAGTAAATGTATTAGAAGCAGTTTAGAAAAAGGTTACTATATTGATAACTAGAATGGTAGATGTTTTTAAGGAAAGGTCTGACAGACTAGGTTTATAACTGCTACATTTAGAAAACTAAAAGGTGTTACGACCAGACCCGAAGTGTGGTTCTCCAATTTGTTCTTGATCCAGATGGGAAACCCCAAACTGTTAAGCTCCCCGGTGAGTAGAGAAGAATTGGCTCCCTCCACCTTTACTCACCCACCACCTCAGTTGGCTGCAACAAGTTTAATTTAAAAATGCACCCTTCCCATGTGGATATGTTCCTCCAGATCCAAATGAAATTATATTTTAAAGGTGTCAATTTAACCAGGCTGATTTCAATTAATGAAAGGAGTGAATTCATTAATTAGTAAGCATAAGAAAAAAATGTAAAACAACACACATTAGATTAGATGGGGTTAGAAATAAGAGCTGAGTCAAAAATGACAACAATTATCCCTAAAATAAAACTCAACATACACCGCCCAGTCTTTCACAAAGAGCAGCTGGCTGGAAGTTGCAGCCAGTGTGGGAGAGGTTACTGGGAGTATCGATGTTGGGGAAATGAATAATCAGCTTCATGATCTTTGGTTTTGCAGATCAGTTGAGATTCTTTAGTTGGGATGCCTTTTGACCATGACTGAATTCAGGATGGGAGAAGGTTCTTTATTGTCAAGTTTACTTTTCAATGAAGTTGCAGCACTCAGAGTTAGAGAGGGTCTTTACCTGAAAACCAGGGGATAGTTCCTCACCTGTGACCTTCACAGTGCATGCTAATGCTCAAACCCAGACTGGCACACGAGAGGGTTCAATCCCAGCAGCCTATCTCAGTAGAGTTGGTTTTTTAATCCCTTACTTGTTCATTCTTCAAAAGTAAAAACACACAATGTGTCTGCAGTTTGGGACATAACCTACAGGAGAGTCATCAACCTTTCGTTACCTTGCCAGTCATCAGAGGTTACAGTCCATTATGCTAAAGTTTCTGGAACACCTTTTGGTATTAAGTTGCATGTTGCACTTTGATTGTTTTTCTCCCTCAGGTGACCTTGTCTCGTTGTAGCGATCCTCTTCTGAAAAAAAACACTTTTTGGGCTTTAGTGTCCTTTGTATTTTGTGGTCTGACCTGTCATTATAACACTTGATTGAAAAAGATGAGACCTTAAGGGTTCTTGACAGTATGATGTTTAAGGTTTTGTGTAAGAATCTATATTTAGGGGTCATTCTGTAAAAGTTAGGAGTTGCCCATTGAAGACAGAGAGGGAAGAATTCTTACTCACAGTCCTCAGAATTATCTTCATCAAAAGGCAGTGAGAGCAGGGTCGCTGAGTATTTTATTGCCTGTAAGAGAGATTGTTCACAAACAATAGACCGAAATATTTTTGGGTTTGGGTGGGAATGTGAACAGCTCTTAGCCCTCACTCATCTGATCTTATGTCATTTAACCTTTCTTTCAGACAACAGGAGTAGACTACTTTATTACTCACCTTTTTCTTGTTGAATCTTACATTTTTTTCGCCAAGTGCAAGTCATGTGGAGTTGTTGAAGTGTGTTTTTTTTGCTGCAAGGTGGAATGGTTTTTCTCGCAATATCTTACAAAACTCATCACCAACATCACCACTGCCATCTCTCCATGATGCCCCTTTCTGATTCTAGCTCTGTCCTGGAATATCTCACTACTCAGCAATATCCTGGAATGGATCAGCATCCCTAGCCTCTGCGCCATCTTTCAAACTGGATAAACAGGGACTTGAAGGTTTGCAACAGGATGCCCTCTTATCCTGGGACCATCAGAGCAGGCCATGACACCAGCCTGGTCTGAGGATGCCACCTGGGTCAGTGCAGTCTCAGCATCTGGGGGAATGCCCAGTACTGTAGGAAGGAGGTCAATCACCTGCTCCACTCTGCCAGCATTAATACCACCATCTTCTCTCTAATACCTCACACTTTATCTCTACTATTATACCACCTTCACTACTATCCCAGGCTCTACCAGTCTCTCAGTATTGCCTGCAACATCTTCCCTCACTCTATCTCAGCCACCCTGACCCTTAGCAGCATTAAACCTGCATGCCATCTGCATTATCTATTCACACACCTGCCCACCTACACCAACAATAACAGCTGTGCTACCCATTTTCATCCCCCACAATACCTGCCTTGCAGTTATTCCAGGAAGAAACCAGCTCCTAACAGGACACAAAAAGACACGGTGACCTACCTGACATTCAGCTTCTCACCCCTTTATGTGGAGAGCAGCGAGACCCTGAGTGCTCCGAGTGCTGACCGTATCCAATTCCCGGGAATGAGAGAGGAGGGTGTGCTGGGATTCGGTGACCCACAGTTACCTCCTTTTAGGTGAGTGAGGCGTGCTGACAACAATGCCATGCTTTTTGTGTCTGTGCTGCACAGCATGGCAAGGCAGCAGGGCTGACAGACCAGCATCTCTGGATGAGGATGCAAATTGCAGAAAGGCAAGGCAAGGCAGGGATGCTAGGAACATCCAGGAAGGTTCAGAGTGAGTGAGCACAATGACAGCTAGCAAATGGATTGGAACTGCATTCTGGTGTGGTCCCTGGGCTGTGGGGAAGGGGCGGGGGGGGTGTGCAGTAGATATCCCTAAGCACACATTGTCTTTGCTGCAACAATACAGTCACAGTTACCAGGCCAGCATTGAAGGGCAGAGGTCTGGTGGACGTGGACTGGAGATGTGCCATGTGGGGTCTTACAGACTGGCGTATGTCAGATGCTGATGTATGCTGATGTGGGGTGTGTGTGAGTACCCATGGATTGTGTCTTGAGATGTTGGTGCCGAGTGTCCTTTAGATCAAGCTATGAGCAGAAGTTGCCAGGTATCTGCTCTGACAATAATTCTCAATATCGAGCTTGGTTAGCATACTTAATAAGGGACATTATCAAATACTTTAGTACAGTCCATGCAGACACCATCCACTGCCTTTCCCTCATCAATCATTCTTGTCATCTCCTTAAAAAGCTTAGTCAAGTTGGTGAGAGATGACCTTCCCCGCACAAACCGATGCTGCCTGTCATTAACATTCGCTTCCAAATGTGAATAAATCCTGTCTCTCATTATCTTCTCCAACAATTTCCCCACCACTGACATCACGCTCACTAGTCTGTAATGCCTGAATTATCTCTGTTGCCCTTCTTAGACAAAGGAACAACACTGGCCATTCTCCAGTCATCGAGTCATAGAGTCATAGAGATGTACAGCATGGAAACAGACCCTTCAGTCCAACCCGTCCATGCCGACCAGATATCCCAACCCAATCTCGTCCCACCTGCCAGCACCCGGCCCATATCCCTTCAAACCCTTCCTATTCATATATCCCTCCAGATGCCTTTTAAATGTTGCAATTGTGCTAGCCTCACCACTTCCTCTGGCAGCTCATTCCACACATGTACCACCCTCTGCGTGAAACAAGTTGCCCCTTAGGTGTCTTTTATATCTTTCCCCTCTCACCCTAAACCTATGCCCTCTAGTTCTGGACTCCCCGACCTCAGGGAAAAGACTTTGTCCTATCCATGCCCCTCATAATTTTGTAAAACTCTATAAGGTCACCCCTCAGCCTCCGACACTCCAGGGAAAACAGCCCCAGCCTATACAACCTCTCCCTATGGCTGAAATTCTCCAACCCTGGCAACATCCTTGTAAATCTTTCCTGAATGCTCTCAAGTTTCACAACATCTTTCCGATAGGAAGGAGATCAGAATTGCATGCAACATTCCAACGGTGGCCTAACCAATGTCCTGTACAGCCGCAACATGACCTCCCAACTCCTGTACTCAATACTCTGACCAATAAAGGAAAGCATACCAAACGCCTTCTTCACTATCCTATCTACCTGCGACTCCACTTCCAAGGAGATATGAACCTGCACTCCAAGGTCTCTTTGTTCAGCAACACTCCCCAGCACCTTACTAGTAAGTGTATATGTCCTGCTAAGATTTGCTTTCCCAAAATGCAGCACTCCATATTTATCTAAATTAAACTCCATCTGCCATTTCTCAGCCCATTGGCCCATCTGATCAAGATCCTGTTGTAATCTGAGGTAACCCTCTTCACTGTCCACTACACCTCTAATTTTGTTGTCATCTGCAAACTTACTGACTGTACCTCTTATGTCCTCTTGACCTTGACCTTCACCTGAGGCCAAAGAGGATGCAAATATATCTGCTAAGGCCCCAACTATTTCCTCCCTTGCCTCCCAAAGTATCTTGGGATATATAGCTTCTGGCCCGGGGGATTTGTCTACTTAAGGTACTTCAAGACATCCACCACTTCCTCCTTCAACATGTTGACATGCTGAGAGTATTCACACACCTTTCCCTCACCTCAACATCCCTCATGTCCCTCTCTTTGGTGAATTCCAATGTAAAGTACTCATTAAGGATCTCATCCATTTCCTCTGGCTCCACACATAACCTCCCTCCTTTATCCTTGAGTGGGCCTACTCTTTCCCTAGCTACCCTCTTGTTCTTAATGTATGTATCAAATGGCTTGGGATTCTCCTTAACCCTGCTGGCCAAGGACATTTCATGCCCCTTTTCAGCCCCCCTAACTGCCAGTTTGAGCTTCTTTCTACTTCTCTATATTCTTCAAGGACTTTGTCTGTTTTTAGTTGCCTAAACCTTTGGTATGCTTACTTTTCTTTTGACTAAGCTGATAACTTCCCCATGTCATCCAAGGTTCCTGAATCTTGCCATTCCTGTCCTTCATTTTCACAGGAACATGTCTGACCTGCACTCGAATCAACTAATCTTTAAAATACCCCCATTTGTCAATATGGACTTACCCTCGAACAGCCACTCCTAATCCACTTTCTCCCATTCTTGTCTAATGCAGTTAGAGTTGGCCTTCCCCCAATTTAACCCTTCTTCATCTGAGGTCCACTATTGTCCTTATCCATAAGTATCCAAAAACTTACAGAATTATGGTCACTATGGCCAAAATGCTCCTCCACCGAAACTCTGATCACCTGGGTAGGTCAGTTTCCAATACTAGGTCCAAAATGGCCCCCTCCTTCATTGGACTATCCACGTACTGTTTCAAAAAACCCTCCTGGACACACCTAACAAATTGCTCCCAATCCAACCCCTCCCCAGCACTAAGGGACTCCCAATCTATAGAGGAGAAGTTAAAACTCACCCACCACAACAACCCAGTTATTTTCACATCTTTCCAGAGCCTGACTACATATTCTCTCCTCCATCACCCACTGGCAGCTGGGAGGACTGTAGTACAGTCCCAGCATTGTCATTGCACCCTTCCTATTCTTGAGCTGTAACCTTAATGTCTTGCTATAGAATCCCTCCAGGGTGACCCCCCCTCAACACAGCTGTGATAGCAATACAACTCCCCCAGTTCATTTGTTTCCTCCTCTGTCACATCTAAAACATCGATATCCTAGATTGTTAAGCTGCCAACCCTGTCCCTCTTTCAACCATGTCTCTGTGCAACTTGTATTTTATTCAATTCTTCCTCAGTTAAAATTCTGCCCTTGAACTGGTATCATCTACAATTTGGTAAAAACAACGACTGCAGATGCTGGAAACCAGATTCTGGATTAGTGGTGCTGGAAGAGCACAGCAGTTCAGGCAGCATCCGAGGAGCAGCGAAATCAACGTTTCAGGCAAAAGCCCTTCATCAGGAATAAAGGCAGTGAGTCTGAATTGTGGAAAGATAAGCTAGAGGAGGGTGGGGGTGGGGAAAAAGTAGCATAGAGTACAATGGGTGAGTGGGGGAGGGGATGAAGGTGTTAGGACAGGGAGGAGAGGGTGGAGTGGATAGGTGGAAAAAGAGATAGGCAGGTAGGACAAGTCCGGACAAGTCATGGGGACAGTGCTGAGCTGGAAGTTTGGAACTAGGGTGAGGTGGGGGAAGGGGAAATGAGGAAGCTGTTGAAGTCCACATTGATGCCCTGGGGTTGAAGTGTTCCGAGGCGGAAGATGAGGCGTTCTTCCTCCAGGCATCTGGTGGTGAGGGAGCGGCGGTGAAGGAGGCCCAGGACCTCCATGTCCTCGGCAGAGTGGGAGGGGGAGTTGAAATGTTGGGCCACGGGGCTCGGCAGAGTGGGAGGGGGAGTTGAAACATCTCCGGCCTCCTAGCAGAGCGCTTTAGGGAACATCTCCGGGACATCCGCACCAATCAACCAAACTGCCCCGTGGCCCAACACTTCAACTCCCCCTCCCAATCTGCCGAGGACATGGAGGTCCTGGGCCTCCTTCACCGCCGCTCTCTCACCACCAGATGCCTGGAGGAAGAACGCCTCATCTTCCGCCTCGGAACACTTCAACCCCAGGGCATCAATGTGGACTTCAACAGTTTCCTCATTTCCCCTTCCCCCACCCCTCCCTAGTTCTAAACTTCCAGCTCAGCACTGTCCCCTTGACTTGTCCGGACTTGTCCTACCTGCTTATCTTCTTTTCCACCTATCCACTCCACCCTCTCCTCCTTGACCTATCACCTTCATCCCCTCCCCCACTCACCCATTGTACTCTATGCTACTCTCTCCCCACCCCCACCCTCCTCTAGCTTATCTCTACTGCCTTTATTCCTGATGAAGGGCTTTTGCCCGAAACGTCGATTTCGCTGCTCGTTGGATGCTGCCTGAACTGCTGTGCTCTTCCAGCACCACTAATCCAGAATCATCTACAATTTGTAAAAATGTTCAATAATTGAGTTTAAACCATTGATGCAAATTATGAACAACAGTATACAAAGTATCAATTCCTGGGGAATATCTCTTCATGCCTTTTGCAATTTTAGTAGCTATGATTAATTCCCACAAATGCGATATTTTTGAATCCAAGTCAAAATATATTAACCATAAATTATAAGTAATAATCAATTTTTAGTTCACATTTTTAAAATAATCAGCAGTAAAGCTTAGTCTTAACATAGAAACATGGAAAATAGCAGCAGGAGTAGGCCATTCAGCCCTTCAAGCCTGCACCACCATTCAATATGATTTTGGCTGATCGTGCAATCTCAGTATCCCATTACCGCCCTCTCCCCATCTCCCTTGATCCCTTTAACCACAAGGGCCATGTCCAGTTCCCTCTTGATTATATCTAATGAACTGGCCCCAATAGCTTCCTGTGGGAGATAATTCCACAGGTTCACAACTCTCTGAGTGAAGAAATTCCTCCTCATCTCAGTCCTGAATGGCTTACCCATTATTCTTAGACTGTGACTTTGAACTCTGGATTTCCCCTACACTGGGAACATTCTTCTGCATCTAGTCTGCCCAGTCCCATCAGGATTTTGTATGTTTCTATGACAGTCCTCCCTCATTCTTAAACAAAACGAAAGGTTATAAAAACAGAAAATACTGGAGAAACTCGGCAGCACTTTTGGAAACCGAAAGTGTCAGTATTTCAGGTGCAATATGACTGTTCTTAGGAACAGAAGGGGGCTGCAAAATGATGCTTTATATGCAGCTGATAAAGAGGGGGACGGACCAAGTGAAACCAATGGTAAGGATGCAGGATGAAAAGTTACATTGGAAGGAAAGACAAAAGGTTCCAGAATGGAAACTGCTGGAGAAACTCAGCAGGTGTGGCAACACCTGTGCAGAGAGAAGCTGAGTTAACGTTTCGAGTCCAGTGACCCTTCCTCAGAGCAGAACCTTTTTACTTGAGACTAAAGGTTGGTTTATTATGAAACTTTAACTGAAGGTTACTAAGTAAGAGCGGTAGTTGTTTAGCAAAATACAGATACAAAGATAAAAAATAGATACAAATAAAATGAAAATGGGATCAGATTGTCAGCAATGAATGGCTGCTCCTGGCTGAAAGATTCCCTGGCCAAAGGTGAAGGAGTTAACAACTTCGAGTCAGAATTCAACAATTGCTGTGATGCCTAATGTCAAATTGTTGGAATTAGCTGTAACACATCGGTTCCGAACATGAGCAGGCTTTGGGAGATGGAGCGATCATTTATTGTTCTTTTTTATTTCCCACTTCTTCTGTAAATGTAACACTTGCAGATTGCCTGGCCTCTTTCAACAGAACAGCAGGTGATTTCGGAAAGACTTCCACCTTATGTTTCCTTTTACTGATTGTGTCTCTTACTCCTTCCTGAAGTACAGTCAGTTCTGATATAACGTGATAGCTCTGTTCTTGTGCAATCACATATTATTAAAAATATCCCTCAATAGCTACACCATTTAAACTAATGGGGCTGGAATCATGTCATAACCAATACAGGTAAAGACAAGTTCACATTCTACAAATAATGGTCTGAATTCTTCAATCGCATTGAAGCCAATTCATGTTAAAGAAACACACATTATAACAGAACCAACTGTACAGACACAGCAGTGTCTCACAGCCTGTCATATTACAACAAAAGCAAAATGCCTGATACATCTAAGTAAAAACAGAAAGAACTGTGGGTGCTGTAAACATTAACAAAAACAACAGTTGCTGGAAAAGCTCAGCAGGTCTGAGAAATCAGAGGTAATGTTTCAGGTCCAGTGACCCTTCCTTAGAACCGGACCCGAAATGTCAACTCTGATCTCTCTTCACAGGTGCTGCCAGACCTGCTGAGCTTTTCCAGCAACTTCTGCTTTTGGTGCTTGATATGTCTATCTGATAAATTATTCTCTTACAAAGCAAAATCAATTATTGTTGTGGTGTCCCTTCAGTCTATTTTCTCAGGAGGTTTGATAAACCATACCTTTCAAAGGGCCATTCAAGTGTTCAATGGCTTCCTTTGCAATTAAGAACAACTGTGAATGCTGGAAATGAGAAACAAAAACAGAAATTGCTGAAAAACTCAGGAGGTCTGGCAGCACCTGTGTAGAGAAAGCAGAGTTAACATTTCAGTTCTGAAGAAGGGTTCACCGAACCAAAAACATTAACTCTGCTTTCTCTCCACACGTGCTGCCAGACCCACTGAGTTTCTTCAGTAATTTCTGAAAGTACTGCTGGTTGGCTGATAATTCAACAGAAGAGCCAGGACATGTTTTTAATAATTTGTCCCACATAATGGGAACAGTGCTTCTCGTACAGAATTGGCTGCTGACTCCTGAAAGAGAAACACTCCAATGGACCAATGGACAAGAGAGGGCTGCCAGGTTTTTAGATGTGGCACTGGGTACATTATGGTCGCGCCTTGTGTCATTCACTTAATGTTCACTTGCATATCATTGCCTGGAGCGATGGGTACTCCAACGTTCTCTCCATCACAAGAATCTCCCTTTATTTTACCATCTGTCATTGGAATTCATTGAGCCATTTCCAGGTTCCTGTTTGCCTGTATTATGAAGAGAAAGTGAGGACTGCAGATGCTGGAGATCAGAGCTGAAAATGTGTTGCTGGAAAAGCGCAGCAGGTCAGGCAGCATCCAAGGAACAGGAGAATCGACGTTTCAGGCATAAGCCTGAAGAAGGGCTTATGCCCGAAACGTCGATTCTCCTGCTCCTTGGATGCTGCCTGACCTGCTGCGCTTTTCCAGCAACAGATTTTCAGCTCTGCCTGTATTATGAACACACTTTTCTTGATGCTTAGCTCCTGGCTTGTTGACAGGGCAGTATCCATTGTGTTTCTGGAAGTACAAGGCCCAGAGGTGCAGAGAAGCAATGCTTCTGCAGCTTGACAGAAAATTCAACTCAACCCTTGAGTGGTAGAAAGGGGAAAGAGTTGAGTCGCTGGGCTCTGTGAAGGGTGCATCAGTGAGCTCCAGGATTGTCATCCAGCAACTAGTAGCGTTCTGAGACAACAGCTTGGGATATCAGGATGTGTTATCTATGGTGGCTGTCTCTCAGCTGGAGGGAGCTGCACTGAATCCTGTGATTCTGTTTCACACAAAAACACTCCTCCAGCACAGAGCTTCTTGTCCTGCTCCTTCTCCCTGTGGTGACTATATGGCAGTCTCTGGCAGCCTGCTTCTGTTGTCAGAGGAGTGTTGCACAGAGGTTCCTCTACAGCTGGAAGAGTAACAGGAGAATGGCAGGTTGATCTATGTCCTGGGCCTTTCCCTTTCAGGAGATCCGTGAGATAAGAACATGAAATTACAAAGTCCTATTGTAAGGATGCTTCACACTTCCCTATGAATCTCTGGGTTATATCCTCAATTAGTCTCAAATGTGGCCAATTCCTCCATCCAGCTTGTGCTCCATGTCGTTTCCAGGCTCACTCACTCCATCCAGATGAAGCTAGAAGATGTACCAATGGAGCAATACCATGTCCCAGACTGATTTTGCTAGACTTTCTAGATTACGTATCCCAATCCACAGAGTACAATGCTGCTGAGCTCTGGACTTGCATTGGACCAACCAATGATGATTGTGAACCCCTGGATTGATCGTGGTGGGACTGACTGAGAAGATTTGACGCTTGGTCCTGTAACCATGCCTCCCCATTCCCATATTACCATTCTCTTCATCTTGATGCACTGTGTTTACTTTGGAAAATGCAAGAGCTCCAATACACAGACAGCACGGTGCACCAGCTCCAATACAGACACAGCACGGTACACCAGCACCAATACAGACACAGCACGGTACACCAGCACTAATACAGACACAGCATGGTGCACCAGCTCCAATGCAGACACAGTGCAATGCATCAGCTCCAATGCAGACACAGCACCATGCACCAGCTCCAATACAGACACAGCATTGTACACCAGCCCCAATACAGGCACAGCACCGTGCACCAGCTCCAATACAGACACAGCGCAATACACCAGCACCAATACAGACACAGCACCATTCACCAACTCCAATACAGATACAGCACCATGCACCAGCACCAATGCAGACACAGCACCGTGTGCCAGCTCCAATACATACACAGCACCGTGCACCAACCCCAATACAGACACAGCGCTATGCAGCAGCTCCAATACACACACAGCACCGTGTGCCAGCTCCAATACATACACAGCACCGTGCACCAACCCCAATACAGACACAGCGCTATGCACCAACTCCAATACAGACACAGCATTATGGTGCACAGTGCTGTGTCTGTATTGGGAGTGTAGGTTGCATGGTTCTGTGTATGTATTGGTGCTGGTGTACACTACTGTATCTGTATTGGAATTGGTGCATGGTGCTGTGTCTGTATTGGAGCTGGTGCACGGTTCCTTGTCTGGATAGGAGTTGGTGCATGGTTCTGTGTCTGTATTGGCGTTGGTGCATGGTGCTGTATCTGTATTGGAGCTGGTGCACGGTTCCTTGTCTGGATGGGAGTTGGTGCACGGTTCTGTGTCTGTATTGGCGTTGGTGCACAGTGCTGTGTCTGTATTGGAGTTGGTGCACAGTGCTGTGTCAGTATTGGAGTTGGTACACGGTGCTGTGTCAGTATTGGAGCTGGGTGCACAGTGCTGTGTGTGTATTGGAGTTGGTGCACAGTGCTGTGTGTGTATTGGAGTTGGTGCATGGTGATGTGTCTGTACTGGAGTTGGTGCACGGTGCTGTGTTAGTATTGGAGTTGGTGCACAGTGCTGTATCTGTACTGGAACTGGTGCATGGTTCTTTGTCTGTTTTGGAGCTGGTGCAAGGTTCTGTGTCAGTATTGGTGTTGGTGCATGGTGCTGTGTGTGTGTTGGGTGGAGTGCACAGTTCTGTGTGTATATTGGAGCCAGCGTACAGTGTTGTATGTGTATTGGAGCTGCTGTACAGTGCTGTGTGTGTATTGGAGTTAGTGCATTGTGTTGTGTCTGTACTGGAGTTGGTGCACAGTGCTGTGTCAGTATTGGAGTTGGTACACGGTGCTGTGTCAGTATTGGAGCTGGGTGCACAGTGCTGTGTATGTATTGGAGTTGGTGCACAGTGCTGTGTGTGTATTGGGGTTGGTGCATGGTGATGTGTCAGTATTGGAGTTGGTACGCGGTGCTGTGTCAGTATTGGAGTTGGTGCACAGTGCTGTGTCTGTATTGGAGCTGGTGCATTGTGTTGTGTCTGTATTGGAGTTGGTGCACAGTGCTGTGTCAGTATTGGAGTTGGTACACGGTGCTGTGTCAGTATTGGAGCTGGGTGCACAGTGCTGTGTGTATATTGGAGTTGGTGCACAGTGCTGTGTGTGTATTGGAGTTGGTGCACAGTGCTGTGTGTGTATTGGAGTTGGTGCATGGTGATGTGTCAGTATTGGAGTTGGTGCACAGTGCTGTGTCTGTATTGGAGCTGGTGCATTGTGTTGTGTCTGTATTGGAGTTGGTGCACAGTGCTGTGTCTGTATTGGGGTTGGTGCACAGTGCTGTGTCTGTATTGGAGCTGGTGCACGGTGCTGTGTCTGTACTGGAGTTGGTGCACGGTGCTGTGTCTGTACTGGAGTTGGTGCACGGTGCTGTGTCAGTATTGGAGTTGGTACACGGTGCTGTGTCAGTATTGGAGTTGGTACACGGTGCTGTGTCAGTATTGGAGTTGGTGCACGGTGCTGTGTCAGTATTGGAGTTGGTGCACGGTGCTGTGTCAGTATTGGAGTTGGTGCACGGTGCTGTGTCAGTATTGGAGTTGGTGCACGGTGCTGTGTCAGTATTGGAGTTGGTACACGGTGCTGAGTCAGTATTGGAGTTGGTACACGGTGCTGTGTCAGTATTGGAGTTGGTGCACGGTGCTGTGTCAGTATTGGAGTTGGTGCACAATGCTGAGTCAGTATTGGAGTTGGTGCACGGTGCTGTGTCAGTATTGGAGTTGGTGCACGGTGCTGTGTCTGTATTGGGGCTGGTGCACAGAGCTGTGTGTGTATTGGAGTTGGTGCATGGTGTTGTGTGTGTATTGGAGTTGGTGCATGGTGCTGTGTCTGTCTTGGAGTTGGTGCACGGTGCTGTGTCTGTCTTGGAGTTGGTGCACGGTGCTCTGTCTGAATTGGGGCTAGTGCATTGTGCTGTGTCTGTATTGGAGCTGGTGCACAGTGCAGTGTCTGTGTTGGGGTTGGTGCACGGTGCTGTGTGTGTATTGGAGTTGGTGCATGGAGCTGTGTCTGTATTGGGGTTGTTGCACGGTGCTCTGTCTGTATTGGGGCTGGTGCAAGGTTCTGTGTCTGTATTGGTGTTGGTGCATGGGGCTGTGTGTGTGTTGTGTGGAGTGCACAGTTCTGTGTCTGTATTGGAGACGGCACACAGTGCTGTATGTGTATTGGAGCTGCTGCACATTGCTGTGTGTGTATTGGAGTTGGTGCATTGTGTTGTTTCGGTACTGGAGTTGGTGCACGGTGCTGTGTCTGCATTGGTGTTGGCGCATGGTGCTGTGTTTGGATTGGATTTGGTGCATGGTGCTGTGTCAGTATTGGAATTGGTGCACAGTGCTGTGTGTGTATTGGAGTTGGTGCACGGTGCTGTGTCAGTATTGGAGTTGGTGCACAGTGCTGTGTCTGCATTGGAGTTGGTGCACAGTGCTGTGTCTGTATTGGAGCTGGTGCACGGTGCTGTGTCAGTATTGGAGTTGGTGCACAGTGCTGTGCCAGTATTGGAGCTGGTGCACGGTGGTGTGCCAGTATTGGAGTTGGTGCATGGTGCTGTGTCTGCATTGGAGCTGGTGCAAGGTTCTGTGTCTGTGTTGGAGTTGGTGCACGATGCTGTGTGAGTATTGGTGTTGGTGCACAGTGCTGTGTCTGTATTGGAGTTGATGCACGGTGCTGTGTCAGTATTGGAGCTGGTGCAAGGTTCTGTGTCTGTGTTGGAGTTGGTGCACGGTGCTGTGTGAGTATTGGTGTTGGTGCACAGTGCTGTGTCTGTATTGGAGTTGGTGCACGGTGCTGTGTCAATATTGGCGTTGGTGCAGTGCTATGTCTGTATTGGAGCTGGTGCACGGTGCTGTGTCTGGATTGGAGTTGGTGCACGGTGGTGTGTCAGTATTGGTGTTGGTGCACAGTGCTGTGTCTGTATTGGAGTTGGTGCACAGTGCTGTGTCTGTATTGGAGCTGGTGCACGGTGCTATGTCTGTATTGGAGCTGGTGCAAGGTTCTGTGTCTGTATTGGTGTTGGTGTATGGTGCTGTGTGTGTGTTGTGTGGAGTGCACAGTTCGTGTCTGTATTGGAGCCGGCGTACAGTGCTGTATGTGTATTGGAGCTGCTGCACAGTGCTGTGTGTGTGTATTGGAGTTGATGCATTGTGTTGTTTCTGTACTGGAGTTGGTGCACGGTGCTGTGTTAGTATTGGAATTGGTGCACAGTGCTGTGTCTGTATTGGGGCTGGTGCACAGTGCTGTGTGTGTATTGAAGTTGGTGCACAGTGCTGTGTCTGTATTGAGGCTGGTGCACAGTGCTGTGTGTGTATTGGAGTTGTGCATGGTGTTGTGTCTGTACTGGAGTTGGTGCACGGTGCTGTGTGGGTATTGGAGTTGGTGCATGGTATTGTGTCTTTATTGGAGTTGGTGCACAGTGCTGTGTGTGTATTGGAGTTGGTGCACAGTGCCATGTTTGTGTTGGGGTGGTGGTAGTGTGCATGGTTCTGTGTCGGTATTGGAGTTGGTACATTGTGCTGTGTCAGTATTGGGGTTGGTGCATGGTTCTGTGTCCGTATTGGAGTTTGTGTAGTGCTGTGCAATACAGACACAGCACCGTGCATCAACTCCAATACTGACACAGCACCGTGCACCAGCTCCAATACAGACACAGCACTGTGCACCAGCTCCAATACAGACACAGCACCGTGCACCAGCTCCAATACACACACAGCACCGTGCACCAGCTCCAATACACACACAGCACTGTGCACCAACTCCAATACACACACAGCACTGTGCACCAACTCCAATACAGACACAGCACTGTGCACCAACTCCAATACAGACACAGCACCGTGCACCAGCTCCAATACACACACAGCACTGTGCACCAGCTCCAATACAGACACAGCACCGTGCACCAGCTCCAATACACACACAGCACCGTGCACCAGCTCCAATACACACACAGCACCGTGCACCAGCTCCAATACACACACAGCACTGTGCACCAACTCCAATACAGACACAGCACTGTGCACCAACTCCAATACAGACACAGCACCGTGCACCAGCTCCAATACAGACACAGCACCGTGCACCAGCTCCAATACACACACAGCACCGTGCACCAGCTCCAATACACACACAGCACTGTGCACCAGCTCCAATACAGACACAGCACCGTGCACCAGCTCCAATACACACACAGCACCGTGCAGCAGCTCCAATACAGACATAGCATGGTGCACCAACTCCAATACAGACACAGCGCAATGCACCAGTTCCAGTACAGACACAGCGCCACGCAACAGCTCCAATCCTGACACAGTAGTGTACACCAGCCCCAGTACAGACACAGCACTGTACACCAGCTCCAATATAGATACAACACCGTGCACCGGCTATAATGACACAGTTGGGTACACCAGCCCCAATACAGACACAGCTCTGTACACCAGTCCCAATACACACACTGCATGGTGCACCAACTCCAATAAAGACAGAGCACTGTGCACCAGCTCCAATACTGACACTGTAGGGTACACCAGCCCCAATACAATCACAGCACTGTACACCACCTCCAATATAGACACAGCACTGTATACCAGCTCCAATACTGACATAGCACTGTGCACCAGCTCCAGAACTGACACAGCACCATGCACCACCTCCAATACAGACAAAGCAGCGAGCACCAGCTCCAGTACAAACACAACTCTGTGCACCAGCTCCAATGCAGACAGAGAACCATGCACCAACGCTAGTACAGACACAGCACTGTGCACCAATTCCAGTACAGACACAGCACTGTGCACCAGCCTCGGCACCATGCAACAGTTCCTATACTGACACAGCACAGTGCACCAGCTTCAATACAAAAGCAGCACCACGCACCAACTCCAATGCAGACACATCAACCTGCACCAACTCTATTACAGATACAGCACTGTGCCACATCTGCAATATAGACCCAGGACCATGCACTAGCCCCAATACAGACAGCACCCTGCAATGGCCCCATGAAGACATAGCACCACGCACCAACGCCAGTACAGACACAGCACCATGCAGTAACACCAATACAGACACAGCAGTTGTAGGGGAGATGTGTTGGGTAGGCTAGAGGGTATTAAGGTGGACTAATCCCCAGGACCAGATGGGATCTATCCCAGGTTGCTGAGGGAGGTGAGAGAGGAAATAGCTGGGGCCCTGACAGATATCTTTGTAGCATCCTTAAACACAGGTGAGGTGCCGGAGGACTGGAGGGTTGCTAATGTATTCCCCCTGTACAAGAAGGGTAGTAGGGATATTCCAGGTAACTACAGACTAGTGAGCCTGACGTCAGTGGTGGGGAAGTTGCTGGAGAAGGTACTGAGGGATAGGATCTATTTATACTTGGAAAAGAACGGGCATTTCAGTGATAGACAACATGGTTTTGTGCGGGGGAGGTCGTACCTTACCAACTTAATAGAGTTCTTTGAGGAAGTGACCAAGTTGATAGATGAAGGAAGGGCTGTTGATGTCATATACATGGACTTTAGTAAGGTGTTTGATAAGGTTCCACATGGTAAACTAATAGAGAAAGTGAAGTCACATGGTGTGCAGGATGTTCTAGCTAGGTGGATAAAGAACTGGTTGAGCAACAGGGGACAGAGAGTAGTAGTTGAAGGGAGTTCCTCAAAATGGAGAAAGGTGACCAGTGATGTTCCACAGGGGTCAGTGTTGGGGCCTCTGCTGTTTGTGATATACATAAATGATCTGGAAGAGGGCACTGTTGATATGACAAGCAGGTTTACAGATGACATGAAGATTGGTGGAGTAGCAGAAAGCATAAGGGACTGTCAAAGAATACAGGAGGATATAGATAGACTGGAGAGTTGGGCGGAAAAGTGGCAGATGGAGTTCAATCCAGACAAATGTGAGGTGATGCATTTTGGGAAGTCTAATTCTAGAGCAAATTGTACAATGAATGGAAGAGCCTTGGGAAAAGTTGATGAGCAGAGAGATCTGGGAATACAGGTCCATTGTACCCTGAAGGTTGCTGCACAGGTGGATAGAGTGGTCAAGAAGGCATATAGTATGCTTGCCTTCATTGGACGGGGTATTAGTTAAAAGAGCTGGCAAGTCATGTTAAAATTGTACAAGACTTTGGTTCGGCCGCATTTAGTATACTGTGTACAGTTCTGGTCCCCACATTACCAAAATGATGTGGACGCTTTGGAGAGAGTGCAGAGAAGGTTTATGAGGATGTTGCCTGGTATGGAAGGTGCCAGCTATGAGGAGAGTTTGAGTAGGTTAGGTTTATTTTCATTAGAAAAAAGGAGATTGAGGGGGGACCTGATTGAGGTTTACAAAATCATGAAGGGTATAGACAGGGTGGATAGAGACAAGCTTTTTCCCAGGGTGAAGGATTCAATAATGAGAGGTCACGCTTTCAAGGTGAAAGGTGAAGAGTTTAAGGGGGATACACGCGGCAAATACTTTACACAGAGGGTGGTAGGTGCCTGGAACGTATTTCCAGCAGAGGTGGTAGAGGCAGGCACGGTAGATTCATTTAAGATGCGTCTGGACAGATGCATGAGTGGGGGGGAGCAGAGGAATACAGATGCGTAGAAATTGGGCGACAGGTTTAGACAGTAGATTTGAATCGGCTCAGGCTTGGAGGGCCGAGGGACCTGTTCCTGGGCTGTAAGGTTTCTTTGTTCTTGGATCTTTGTACAGCACCGCGAACCAGCTCCAATACACACACAGCACCGTGCACCAGCTCCAATACACACACAGCACTGTGCACCAGCTCCAATACAGACACAGCACTGTGCACCAGCTCCAATACACACACAGCACCGTGCACCAGCTCCAATACACACACAGCACTGTGCACCAGCTCCAATACAGACACAGCACTGTGCACCAGCTCCAATACACACACAGCACTGTGCACCAGCTCCAATACACACACAGCACCGTGCACCAGCTCCAATACACACACAGCACTGTGCACCAGCTCCAATACAGACACAGCACTGTGCACCAGCTCCAATACACACACAGCACCGTGCACCAGCTCCAATACACACACAGCACCGTGCACCAGCTCCAATACAGACACAGCACTGTGCACCAGCTCCAATACACACACAGCACCGTGCACCAGCTCCAATACAGACACAGCACTGTGCACCAGCTCCAATACAGACACAGCACTGTGCACCAGCTCCAATACAGACACAGCACTGTGCACCAGCTCCAATACACACACAGCACTGTGCACCAGCTCCAATACACACACAGCACCGTGCACCAGCTCCAATACAGACACAGCACTGTGCACCAGCTCCAATACACACACAGCACCGTGCACCAGCTCCAATACAGACACAGCACTGTGCACCAGCTCCAATACACACACAGCACTGTGCACCAGCTCCAATACACACACAGCACTGTGCACCAGCTCCAATACACACACAGCACTGTGCACCAGCTCCAATACACACACAGCACCGTGCACCAGCTCCAATACACACACAGCACGGTGCACCAGCTCCAATACAGACACAGCACTGTGCACCAGCTCCAATACACACACAGCACCGTGCACCAGCTCCAATACAGACACAGCACTGTGCACCAGCTCCAATACAGACACAGCACGGTGCACCAGCTCCAATACTGACACAGCACCGTGCACCAGCTCCAATACACACACAGCACGGTGCACCAGCTCCAATACACACACAGCACTGTGCACCAGCTCCAATACAGACACAGCACTGTGCACCAGCTCCAATACACACACAGCACCGTGCACCAGCTCCAATACACACACAGCACTGTGCACCAGCTCCAATACACACACAGCACGGTGCACCAGCTCCAATACACACACAGCACTGTGCACCAGCTCCAATACAGACACAGCACTGTGCACCAGCTCCAATACACACACAGCACGGTGCACCAGCTCCAATACTGACACAGCACCGTGCACCAGCTCCAATACACACACAGCACTGTGCACCAGCTCCAAAACACACACAGCACGGTGCACCAGCTCCAATACACACACAGCACTGTGCACCAGCTCCAATACACACACAGCACTGTGCACCAGCTCCAATACACACACAGCACCGTGCACCAGCTCCAATACACACACAGCACTGTGCACCAGCTCCAATACAGACACAGCACTGTGCACCAGCTCCAATACACACACAGCACGGTGCACCAGCTCCAATACTGACACAGCACCGTGCACCAGCTCCAATACACACACAGCACTGTGCACCAGCTCCAATACACACACAGCACGGTGCACCAGCTCCAATACACACACAGCACTGTGCACCAGCTCCAATACAGACACAGCACTGTGCACCAGCTCCAATACACACACAGCACTGTGCACCAGCTCCAATACACACACAGCACGGTGCACCAGCTCCAATACACACACAGCACTGTGCACCAGCTCCAATACACACACAGCACTGTGCACCAGCTCCAATACAGACACAGCACTGTGCACCAGCTCCAATACAGACACAGCACTGTGCACCAGCTCCAATACAGACACAGCACTGTGCACCAGCTCCAATACACACACAGCACTGTGCACCAGCTCCAATACACACACAGCACTGTGCACCAACACCAATACAGACACAGCACTATGCACCAGCTCCAATACAGACACAGCACTGTGCACCAGCTCCAATACAGACACAGCACTGTGCACCAGCTCCAATACAGACACAGCACTGTGCACCAGCTCCAATACACACACAGCACTGTGCACCAGCTCCAATACAGACACAGCACTGTGCACCAGCTCCAATACACACACAGCACTGTGCACCAACACCAATACAGACACAGCACTATGCACCAGCTCCAATACACACACAGCACTGTGCACCAGCTCCAATACACACACAGCACTGTGCACCAGCTCCAATACAGACACAGCACTGTGCACCAGCTCCAATACACACACAGCACTGTGCACCAGCTCCAATACAGACACAGCACTGTGCACCAGCTCCAATACACACACAGCACTGTGCACCAGCTCCAATACAGACACAGCACTGTGCACCAGCTCCAATACACCCACAGCACTATGCACCAGCTCCAATACAGACACAGCACCGTGCACCAGCTCCAATACACACACAGCACTGTGCACCAGCTCCAATACACACACAGCACGGTGCACCAGCTCCAATACACACACAGCACTGTGCACCAGCTCCAATACAGACACAGCACCGTGCACCAGCTCCAATACAGACACAGCACTATGCACCAGCTCCAATACACACACAGCACTGTGCACCAGCTCCAATACAGACACAGCACTGTGCACCAGCTCCAATACACACACAGCACTGTGCACCAGCTCCAATACACACACAGCACTGTGCACCAGCTCCAATACACACACAGCACCGTGCACCAGCTCCAATACAGACACAGCACTATGCACCAGCTCCAATACACACACAGCACTGTGCACCAGCTCCAATACAGACACAGCACTGTGCACCAGCTCCAATACACACACAGCACTGTGCACCAGCTCCAATACACACACAGCACTGTGCACCAGCTCCAATACAGACACAGCACCGTGCACCACCTCCAATACACACACAGCACTGTGCACCAGCTCCAATACAGACACAGCACTGTGCACCAGCTCCAATACAGACACAGCACTGTGCACCAGCTCCAATACACACACAGCACTGTGCACCAGCTCCAATACAGACACAGCACCGTGCACCACCTCCAATACACACACAGCACTGTGCACCAGCTCCAATACAGACACAGCACCGTGCACCACCTCCAATACACACACAGCACTGTGCACCAGCTCCAATACAGACACAGCACTGTGCACCAGCTCCAATACAGACACAGCACTGTGCACCAGCTCCAATACAGACACAGCACTGTGCACCACCTCCAATACACACACAGCACGGTGCACCAACACCAATACAGACACAGCACTGTGCACCACCTCCAATACAGACACAGCACTATGCACCAGCTCCAATACACCCACAGCACTGTGCACCACCTCCAATACAGACACAGCACTATGCACCAGCTCCAATACACCCACAGCACTGTGCACCAGCTCCAATACACACACAGCACTGTGCACCAGCTCCAATACACACACAGCACTGTGCACCAGCTCCAATACAGACACAGCACCGTGCACCAGCTCCAATACAGACACAGCACTGTGCACCAGCTCCAATACACACACAGCACCGTGCACCAGCTCCAATACACACACAGCACCGTGCACCAGCTCCAATACAGACACAGCACTGTGCACCAGCTCCAATACAGACACAGCACTGTGCACCAGCTCCAATACACCCACAGCACTATGCACCACCTCCAATACAGACACAGCACTATGCACCAGCTCCAATACACCCACAGCACTGTGCACCACCTCCAATACAGACACAGCACTATGCACCAGCTCCAATACACCCACAGCACTATGCACCAGCTCCAATACACACACAGCACTGTGCACCAGCTCCAATACAGACACAGCACTGTGCACCAGCTCCAATACACACACAGCACTGTGCACCAGCTCCAATACACACACAGCACTGTGCACCAGCTCCAATACACACACAGCACTGTGCACCAGCTCCAATACAGACACAGCACTGTGCACCAGCTCCAATACACACACAGCACTGTGCACCAGCTCCAATACAGACACAGCACTGTGCACCAGCTCCAATACAGACACAGCACCGTGCACCAGCTCCAATACACACACAGCACTGTGCACCAGCTCCAATACAGACACAGCACTGTGCACCAGCTCCAATACAGACACAGCACTGTGCACCAGCTCCAATACACACACAGCTCTGTGCACCAGCTCCAATACAGACACAGCACTGTGCACCAGCTCCAATACAGACACAGCACTGTGCACCAGCTCCAATACAGACACAGCACCGTGCACCAGCTCCAATACACACACAGCACTGTGCACCAGCTCCAATACACACACAGCACTGTGCACCAGCTCCAATACACACACAGCACTGTGCACCAGCCCCAATACACACACAGCACTGTGCACCAGCTCCAATACAGACACAGCACTGTGCACCAGCTCCAATACACACACAGCACTGTGCACCAGCTCCAATACAGACACAGCACTGTGCACCAGCTCCAATACACACACAGCACTGTGCACCAGCTCCAATACACACACAGCAACGTGCACCAGCTCCAATACACACACAGCACTGTGCACCAACACCAATACACACACAGCACTGTGCACCAACTCCAATACAGACACAGCACCGTGCACCAGCTCCAATACTGACACAGCACCGTGCACCAGCTCCAATACACACACAGCACCGTGCACCAGCTCCAATACACCCACAGCACTATGCACCACCTCCAATACAGACACAGCAATGTGCACCAACACCAATACTGACACACCACCGTGCACCAACTCCAATACAGACACAGCACTGTGCACCAGCTCCAATACACACACAGCACCGTGCACCAGCTCCAATACACACACAGCACTGTGTACCAACTCCAATACAGACACAGCACTGTGCACCAGCTCCAATACAGACACAGCACTGTGCACCAGCTCCAATACACACACAGCACTGTGCACCACCTCCAATACAGACACAGCACTATGCACCAGCTCCAATACACCCACAGCACTATGCACCACCTCCAATACAGACACAGCAATGTGCACCAACACCAATACTGACACACCACCGTGCACCAACTCCAATACAGACACAGCACTGTGCACCAACTCCAATCCAGACACAGCACCGTGCACCAGCTCCAATCCAGACACAGCACCGTGCACCACCTCCAATACAGACACAGCAATGTGCACCAACACCAATACTGACACACCACCGTGCACCAACTCCAATACAGACACAGCACTGTGCACCAGCTCCAATACAGACACAGCACTGTGCACCAGCTCCAATACAGACACAGCACTGTGCACCAGCTCCAATACAGACACAGCACTGTGCACCAGCTCCAATACAGACACAGCACTGTGCACCAGCTCCAATACAGACACACCACCGTGCACCAACTCCAATACAGACACAGCACTGTGCACCAGCTCCAATACAGACACAGCACTGTGCACCAGCTCCAATACAGACACAGCACTGTGCACCAGCTCCAATACAGACACAGCACTGTGCACCAGCTCCAATACATACACAGCACTGTGCACCAGCTCCAATACACACACAGCACCGTGCACCAGCTCCAATACACACACAGCACTGTGCACCAGCTCCAATACAGACACAGCACTGTGCACCAGCTCCAATACACACACAGCACTGTGCACCAGCTCCAATACACACACAGCACCGTGCACCAGCTCCAATACACACACAGCACTGTGCACCAGCTCCAATACAGACACAGCACTGTGCACCAGCTCCAATACACACACAGCACTGTGCACCAGCTCCAATACACACACAGCACTGTGCACCAGCTCCAATACAGACACAGCACTGTGCACCAGCTCCAATACAGACACAGCACTGTGCACCAGCTCCAATACAGACACAGCACTGTGCACCAGCTCCAATACACACACAGCACTGTGCACCAGCTCCAATACAGACACAGCACTGTGCACCAGCTCCAATACACACACAGCACTGTGCACCAGCTCCAATACACACACAGCACTGTGCACCAGCTCCAATACAGACACAGCACTGTGCACCAGCTCCAATACACACACAGCACTGTGCACCAGCTCCAATACAGACACAGCACTGTGCACCAGCTCCAATACACACACAGCACTGTGCACCAGCTCCAATACAGACACAGCACTGTGCACCAGCTCCAATACAGACACAGCACTGTGCACCAGCTCCAATACACACACAGCACTGTGCACCAGCTCCAATACAGACACAGCACCAAGCACCAGCTCCAATACAGACACAGCACTGTGCACCAGCTCCAATACACACACAGCTCTGTGCACCAGCTCCAATACAGACACAGCACTGTGCACCAGCTCCAATACAGACACAGCACTGTGCACCAGCTCCAATACACACACAGCACTGTGCACCAGCTCCAATACACACACAGCTCTGTGCACCAGCTCCAATACACACACAGCACTGTGCACCAGCTCCAATACAGACACAGCACTGTGCACCAGTTCCAATACACACACAGCACCGTGCACCAGCTCCAATACAGACACAGCTCTGTGCACCAGCTCCAATACACACACAGCACTGTGCACCAGTTCCAATACACACACAGCACCGTGCACCAGCTCCAATACAGACACAGCTCTGTGCACCAGCTCCAATACAGACACAGCACTGTGCACCAGCTCCAATACACACACAGCACTGTGCACCAGCTCCAATACAGACACAGCACTATGCACCAGCTCCAATACAGACACAGCACTGTGCACCAGCTCCAATACACACACAGCACTGTGCACCAGCTCCAATACAGACACAGCACTATGCACCAGCTCCAATACAGACACAGCACTGTGCACCAGCTCCAATACAGACACAGCACTGTGCACCAGCTCCAATACACACACAGCACTGTGCACCAGCTCCAATACAGACACAGCACTGTGCACCAGCTCCAATACAGACACAGCACTGTGCACCAGCTCCAATACACACACAGCACTGTGCACCAGCTCCAATACAGACACAGCACTGTGCACCAGCTCCAATACAGACACAGCACTGTGCACCAGCTCCAATACACACACAGCACTGTGCACCAACACCAATACAGACACAGCACTGTGCACCAGCTCCAATACACACACAGCACGGTGCACCAGCTCCAATACAGACACAGCACTATGCACCAGCTCCAATACAGACACAGCACTATGCACCAGCTCCAATACAGACACAGCACTATGCACCAGCTCCAATACACACACAGCACTGTGCACCAGCTCCAATACAGACACAGCACTATGCACCAGCTCCAATACACACACAGCACTGTGCACCAGATCCAATACAGACACAGCACCGTGCACCAGCTCCAATACATACACAGCACTGTGCACCAGCTCCAATACAGACACAGCACTGTGCACCAGCCCCAATACAGACACAGCACTGTGCACCAGCTCCAATACAGACACAGCACCAAGCACCAGCTCCAATACAGACAAAGCACTATGCACCAGCTCCAATACAGACACAGCACTATGCACCAGCTCCAATACACACACAGCACCGTGCACCAGATCCAATACAGACACAGCACCGTGCACCTGCTCCAATACAGACACAGCACTATGCACCAGCTCCAAGACAGACACAGCACCAAGCACCAGCTCCAATACTGACACAGCACTGTGCACCAGCTCCAATACACACACAGCACTGTGCACCAGCTCCAATACAGACACAGCACTGTGCACCAGCTCCAATACAGACACAGCACTGTGCACCAGCTCCAATACACACACAGCACTGTGCACCAGCTCCAGTACAGACACAGCACCTTGCACCAACTCCAATAAAGACACAGCAATGTGCACCAGCTCCAATACAGACACAGCACCCAGCACCAGCTCCAATACAGACACAGCACTGTGCACCAGCTCCAATACAGACACAGCACTATGCACCAGCTCCAATACAGACACAGCACTATGCACCAGCTCCAATACACACACAGCACCGTGCACCAGATCCAATACAGACACAGCACCGTGCACCAGCTCCAATACAGACACAGCACTATGCACCAGCTCCAAGACAGACACAGCACTATGCACCAGCTCCAATACAGACACAGCACCGTGCACCAGCTCCAATACACACACAGCACTGTGCACCAGCTCCAATACTGACACAGCACCGTGCACCAGCTCCAATACAGACACAGCACTGTGCACCAGCTCCAATACAGACACAGCACTGTGCACCAGCTCCAATACAGACACAGCACTGTGCACCAGCTCCAATACAGACACAGCACTATGCACCAGCTCCAATACAGACACAGCACTATGCACCAGCTCCAATACACACACAGCACCGTGCACCAGATCCAATACAGACACAGCACCGTGCACCAGCTCCAATACAGACACAGCACTATGCACCAGCTCCAAGACAGACACAGCACTATGCACCAGCTCCAATACAGACACAGCACCGTGCACCAGCTCCAATACACACACAGCACTGTGCACCAGCTCCAATACTGACACAGCACCGTGCACCAGCTCCAATACAGACACAGCACTGTGCACCAACTCCAATACATACACAGCACTGTGCACCAGCTCCAATACACACACAGCACTGTGCACCAGCTCCAATACAGACACAGCACCGTGCACCAGCTCCAATACACACACAGCACTATGCACCAGCTCCAATACAGACACAGCACCATGCACCAGCTCCAATACACACACAGCACTGTGCACCAGCTCCAATACACACACAGCACCGTGCACCAACTCCAATACAGACACAGCACCGTGCACCAGCTCCAATACAGACACAGCACTGTGCACCAACTCCAATACATACACAGCACTGTGCACCAGCTCCAATACAGACACAGCACTGTGCACCAACTCCAATACATACACAGCACTGTGCACCAGCTCCAATACACACACAGCACTGTGCACCAACTCCAATACAGACACAGCACCATGCACCAGCTCCAATACACACACAGCACTGTGCACCAGCTCCAATACACACACAGCACCGTGCACCAACTCCAATACAGACACAGCACCGTGCACCAGCTCCAATACAGACACAGCACTGTGCACCAACTCCAATACATACACAGCACTGTGCACCAGCTCCAATACACACACAGCACCGTGCACCAACTCCAATACAGACACAGCACCGTGCACCAGCTCCAATACAGACACAGCACTGTGCACCAGCTCCAATACACACACAGCACTGTGCACCAGCTCCAATACAGACACAGCACTGTGCACCAGCTCCAATACACACACAGCACCGTGCACCAACTCCAATACAGACACAGCACCGTGCACCAGCTCCAATACATACACAGCACTGTGCACCAGCTCCAATACACACACAGCACTGTGCACCAGCTCCAATACAGACACAGCACCGTGCACCAGCTCCAATACAGACACAGCACTATGCACCAGCTCCAATACAGACACAGCACTGTGCACCAGCTCCAATACAGACACAGCACTATGCACCAGCTCCAATACACACACAGCACTGTGCACCAGATCCAATACAGACACAGCACCGTGCACCAGCTCCAATACAGACACAGCACTATGCACCAGCTCCAAGACAGACACAGCACCAAGCACCAGCTCCAATACAGACAAAGCACTATGCACCAGCTCCAATACAGACACAGCACTATGCACCAGCTCCAATACACACACAGCACCGTGCACCAGATCCAATACAGACACAGCACCGTGCACCAGCTCCAAGACAGACACAGCACTATGCACCAGCTCCAATACAGACACAGCACTGTGCACCAGCTCCAATACACACACAGCACTGTGCACCAGCTCCAATACACACACAGCACCAAGCACCAGCTCCAATACACACACAGCACTGTGCACCAGCTCCAATACAGACACAGCACCGTGCACCAGCTCCAAGACAGACACAGCACTATGCACCAGCTCCAATACACACACAGCACTGTGCACCAGCTCCAATACAGACACAGCACTATGCACCAGCTCCAATACAGACACAGCACTGTGCACCAGCTCCAATACAGACACAGCACCAAGCACCAGCTCCAATACACACACAGCACTGTGCACCAGCTCCAATACAGACACAGCACCGTGCACCAGCTCCAAGACAGACACAGCACTATGCACCAGCTCCAATACACACACAGCACTGTGCACCAGCTCCAATACAGACACAGCACTATGCACCAGCTCCAATACACACACAGCACTGTGCACCAGCTCCAATACAGACACAGCACCGTGCACCAGCTCCAAGACAGACACAGCACTATGCACCAGCTCCAATACACACACAGCACTGTGCACCAGCTCCAATACACACACAGCACTGTGCACCAGCTCCAATACACACACAGCACCGTGCACCAGCTCCAATACAGACACAGCACCGTGCACCAGCTCCAATACAGACACAGCACTGTGCACCAACGCCAATACATACACAGCACTGTGCACCAGCTCCAATACACACACAGCACTGTGCACCAGCTCCAATACAGACACAGCACCGTGCACCAGCTCCAATACAGACACAGCACTGTGCACCAACTCCAATACATACACAGCACCGTGCACCAGCTCCAATACACACACAGCACTGTGCACCAGCTCCAATACAGACACAGCACTGTGCACCAGCTCCAATACACACACAGCACTGTGCACCAGCTCCAATACACACACAGCACTGTGCACCAGCTCCAATACACACACAGCACTGTGCACCAGCTCCAATACACACACAGCACTATGCACCAGCTCCAATACACACACAGCACTGTGCACCAGCTCCAATACAGACACAGCACTGTGCACCAGCTCCAATACACACACAGCACTGTGCACCAGCTCCAATACACACACAGCACTGTGCACCAGCTCCAATACACACACAGCACTGTGCACCAGCTCCAATACAGACACAGCACTGTGCACCAGCTCCAATACAGACACAGCACTATGCACCAGCTCCAATACACACACAGCACTATGCACCAGCTCCAATACAGACACAGCACTGTGCACCAGCTCCAATACAGACACAGCACTGTGCACCAGCTCCAATACACACACAGCACTGTGCACCAGCTCCAATACAGACACAGCACTATGCACCAGCTCCAATACAGACACAGCACTGTGCACCAGCTCCAATACAGACACAGCACTATGCACCAGCTCCAATACAGACACAGCACTATGCACCAGCTCCAATACACACACAGCACTGTGCACCAGCTCCAATACACACACAGCACTATGCACCAGCTCCAATACAGACACAGCACTGTGCACCAGCTCCAATACACACACAGCACTGTGCACCAGCTCCAATACAGACACAGCACTATGCACCAGCTCCAATACACACACAGCACTGTGCACCAGCTCCAATACACACACAGCACTGTGCACCAGCTCCAATACAGACACAGCACTGTGCACCAGCTCCAATACACACACAGCACTGTGCACCAGCTCCAATACACACACAGCACTGTGCACCAGCTCCAGTACAGACACAGCACTGTGCACCAGCTCCAGTACAGACACAGCACCTTGCACCAACTCCAATAAAGACACAGCAATGTGCACCAGCTCCAATACAGACACAGCACCAAGCACCAGCTCCAATACACACACAGCACTGTGCACCAGCTCCAATACAGACACAGCACTGTGCACCAGCTCCAATACAGACACAGCACTGTGCACCAGCTCCAGTACACACACAGCACTGTGCACCAGCTCCAATACAGACACAGCACTGTGCACCAGCTCCAATACACACACAGCACTGTGCACCAGCTCCAGTACAGACACAGCACTGTGCACCAGCTCCAATACAGACACAGCACTGTGCACCAGCTCCAATACACACACAGCACCGTGCACCAGCTCCAATACAGACACAGCACCAAGCACCAGCTCCAATACACACACAGCACTGTGCACCAGCTCCAGTACAGACACAGCACTGTGCACCAGCTCCAATACACACACAGCACCGTGCACCAGCTCCAATACAGACACAGCACCAAGCACCAGCTCCAATACACACACAGCACTGTGCACCAGCTCCAGTACAGACACAGCACCGTGCACCAGCTCCAATACAGACACAGCACTGTGCACCAGCTCCAGTACAGACACAGCACCTTGCACCAACTCCAATAAAGACACAGCACTGTGCACCAGCTCCAGTACAGACACAGCACCTTGCACCAACTCCAATAAAGACACAGCACGGTGCACCAGCTCCAATACACACACAGCACTGTGCACCAGCTCCAATACAGACACAGCACTGTGCACCAGCTCCAGTACAGACACAGCACCGTGCACCAGCTCCAATACAGACACAGCACTGTGCACCAGCTCCAGTACAGACACAGCACCGTGCACCAGCTCCAATACACACACAGCACTGTGCACCAGCTCCAATACACACACAGCACCGTGCACCAGCTCCAATACACACACAGCACTGTGCACCAACTCCAATACACACACAGCACCGTGCACCAGTTCCAATACACACACAGCACCGTGCACCAGCTCCAATACACACACAGCACCGTGCACCAGCTCCAATACAGACACAGCACCGTGCACCAGCTCCAATACAGACACAGCACTGTGCACCAGCTCCAATACAGACACAGCACCAAGCACCAGCTCCAAGACAGACACAGCACCAAGCACCAGCTCCAATACAGACAAAGCATGGTGCACCAGCTCCAGTACAGACACAGCACCCTGCACCAGCTCCAGTACAGACACAGCACCTTGCACCAACTCCAATAAAGACACAGCAATGTGCACCAGATCCAGTACAGGCACAGCATCGTGCACAAGCTGTAATATAGACACAGAACCATGCACCAGCCCCAAAACAGATCCAGCACCATGCAACAGCTCCAATCCAGACAGAGCACTCTGTACCAATGCCAATACAAACACAGCACCATGCAGCGGCTCCAATACAGACTCAGCACTGTGACCCAGCTCCAATACAGATAAAACATCATGCATAACCTTCAATGTAGATACAGCACAGTGCACCAGCTTCACTATAGACACAGCACCGTGCACCAACACCAATACTGACACAGCACTATGCATCATCACCAATACAGACACAGCATCATGCACCAGCTTCAATAATGACACAGGACTGTGCATCAACTCCAATACACACACAGCACTGTGAACCAGCTCCAATACACACACAGCACCGTCCACCAATTCCAATACAGACACAGCACTATGCATCATCACCAATACAGACACAGCATCATGCACCAGCTTCAATAATGACACAGGACTGTGCATCAACTCCAATACATACACAGCACCGTGCACCAGCCCCAATACAGACACAGAACCATGCACCAGCCCCAATACAGACACAGAACCATGCACCAGCCCCAATACAGACACAGAACCATGCACCAGCCCCAATACAGACACAGAACCATGCACCAGCCCCAATACAGACACAGAACCATGCACCAGCCCCAATACAGACACAGAACCATGCACCAGCCCCAATACAGACACAGAACCATGCACCAGCCCCAATACAGACACAGAACCATGCACCAGCCCCAATACAGACACAGAACCATGCACCAGCCCCAATACAGACACAGAACCATGCACCAGCCCCAATACAGACACAGAACCGTGCACCAGCCCCAATACAGACACAGAACCATGCACCAGCCCCAATACAGACACAGAACCATGCACCAGCCCCAATACAGACACAGAACCATGCACCAGCCCCAATACAGACACAGAACCGTGCACCAGCCCCAATACAGACACAGAACCATGCACCAGCCCCAATACAGACACAGAACCATGCACCAGCCCCAATACAGACACAGAACCGTGCACCAGCCCCAATACAGACACAGAACCGTGCACCAGCCCCAATACAGACACAGAACCATGCACCAGCTCCAATACAGACACAGCACTGTGCACCAGCTCCAATACAGACACAGCACTATGCACCAGCTCCAAGACAGACACAGCACCAAGCACCAGCTCCAATACAGACAAAGCACTATGCACCAGCTCCAATACAGACAAAGCACTATGCACCAGATCCAATACAGACACAGCACCGTGCACCAGCTCCAATACAGACACAGCACTGTGCACCAGCTCCAATACACACACAGCACTGTGCACCAGCTCCAATACAGACACAGCACCGTGCACCAGCTCCAATACAGACACAGCACTATGCACCAGCTCCAAGACAGACACAGCACTATGCACCAGCTCCAATACAGACACAGCACTGTGCACCAGCTCCAATACACACACAGCACTGTGCACCAACTCCAATACATACACAGCACTATGCACCAGCTCCAAGACAGACACAGCACTATGCACCAGCTCCAATACAGACACAGCACTGTGCACCAGCTCCAATACAGACACAGCACCGTGCACCAGCTCCAATACAGACACAGCACCGTGCACCAGCTCCAATACAGACACAGCACTATGCACCAGCTCCAAGACAGACACAGCACTATGCACCAGCTCCAATACAGACACAGCACTGTGCACCAGCTCCAATACAGACACAGCACTGTGCACCAGCTCCAATACAGACACAGCACTATGCACCAGCTCCAATACAGACACAGCACTGTGCACCAGCTCCAATACAGACACAGCACTGTGCACCAGCTCCAATACAGACACAGCACTGTGCACCAGCTCCAATACAGACACAGCACTGTGCACCAGCTCCAATACAGACACAGCACTGTGCACCAGCTCCAATACAGACACAGCACTGTGCACCAGCTCCAATACAGACACAGCACCGTGCACCAGCTCCAATACAGACACAGCACTGTGCACCAGCTCCAATACAGACACAGCACTGTGCACCAGCTCCAATACAGACACAGCACCGTGCACCAGCTCCAATACAGACACAGCACTGTGCACCAGCTCCAATACAGACACAGCACTGTGCACCAGCTCCAATACAGACACAGCACTGTGCACCAGCTCCAATACAGACACAGCACTGTGCACCAGCTCCAATACAGACACAGCACTGTGCACCAGCTCCAATACAGACACAGCACTGTGCACCAGCTCCAATACAGACACAGCACCGTGCACCAGCTCCAATACAGACACAGCACTGTGCACCAGCTCCAATACAGACACAGCACTGTGCACCAGCTCCAATACAGACACAGCACCGTGCACCAGCTCCAATACAGACACAGCACTGTGCACCAGCTCCAATACAGACACAGCACTGTGCACCAGCTCCAATACAGACACAGCACTGTGCACCAGCTCCAATACAGACACAGCACCGTGCACCAGCTCCAATACAGACACAGCACTGTGCACCAGCTCCAATACAGACACAGCACTGTGCACCAGCTCCAATACAGACACAGCACTGTGCACCAGCTCCAATACAGACACAGCACTGTGCACCAGCTCCAATACAGACACAGCACCGTGCACCAGCTCCAATACAGACACAGCACTGTGCACCAGCTCCAATACAGACACAGCACTATGCACCAGCTCCAATATACACACAGCACTGTGCACCAGCTCCAATACACACACAGCACTGTGCACCAGCTCCAATACACACACAGCACCGTGCACCAGCTCCAATACACACACAGCACTGTGCACCAGCTCCAATACATACACAGCACTGTGCACCAGCTCCAATACAGACACAGCACTGTGCACCAGCTCCAGTACAGACACAGCACCGTGCACCAGCTCCAATACAGACACAGCACCGTGCACCAGCTCCAATACACACACAGCACCGTGCACCAGCTCCAATACACACACAGCACTGTGCACCAACTCCAATACACACACAGCACCGTGCACCAGCTCCAATACACACACAGCACCGTGCACCAGCTCCAATACAGACACAGCACTGTGCACCAACTCCAATACATACACAGCACTGTGCACCAGCTCCAATACACACACAGCACTGTGCACCAGCTCCAATACAGACACAGCACCGTGCACCAGCTCCAATACAGACACAGCACTGTGCACCAGCTCCAATACACACACAGCACTGTGCACCAGCTCCAATACAGACACAGCACCGTGCACCAACTCCAATACATACACAGCACCGTGCACCAGCTCCAATACAGACACAGCACTGTGCACCAGCTCCAATACAGACACAGCACTGTGCACCAGCTCCAATACAGACACAGCACTGTGCACCAACTCCAATACATACACAGCACTGTGCACCAGCTCCAATACACACACAGCACTGTGCACCAGCTCCAATACAGACACAGCACCGTGCACCAGCTCCAATACAGACACAGCACTGTGCACCAGCTCCAATACACACACAGCACTGTGCACCAGCTCCAATACAGACACAGCACCGTGCACCAACTCCAATACATACACAGCACCGTGCACCAGCTCCAATACAGACACAGCACTGTGCACCAGCTCCAATACAGACACAGCACTGTGCACCAGCTCCAATACACACACAGCACTATGCACCAGCTCCAAGACAGACACAGCACCAAGCACCAGCTCCAATACAGACAAAGCATGGTGCACCAGCTCCAGTACAGACACAGCACCCTGCACCAGCTCCAGTACAGACACAGCACCTTGCACCAACTCCAATAAAGACACAGCAATGTGCACCAGATCCAGTACAGGCACAGCATCGTGCACAAGCTGTAATATAGACACAGAACCATGCACCAGCCCCAAAACAGATCCAGCACCATGCAACAGCTCCAATCCAGACAGAGCACTCTGTACCAATGCCAATACAAACACAGCACCATGCAGCGGCTCCAATACAGACTCAGCACTGTGACCCAGCTCCAATACAGATAAAACATCATGCATAACCTTCAATGTAGATACAGCACAGTGCACCAGCTTCACTATAGACACAGCACCGTGCACCAACACCAATACTGACACAGCACTATGCATCATCACCAATACAGACACAGCATCATGCACCAGCTTCAATAATGACACAGGACTGTGCATCAACTCCAATACACACACAGCACTGTGAACCAGCTCCAATACACACACAGCACCGTCCACCAATTCCAATACAGACACAGCACTATGCATCATCACCAATACAGACACAGCATCATGCACCAGCTTCAATAATGACACAGGACTGTGCATCAACTCCAATACATACACAGCACCGTGCACCAGCCCCAATACAGACACAGAACCATGCACCAGCCCCAATACAGACACAGAACCATGCACCAGCCCCAATACAGACACAGAACCATGCACCAGCCCCAATACAGACACAGAACCATGCACCAGCCCCAATACAGACACAGAACCATGCACCAGCCCCAATACAGACACAGAACCATGCACCAGCCCCAATACAGACACAGAACCATGCACCAGCCCCAATACAGACACAGAACCATGCACCAGCCCCAATACAGACACAGAACCATGCACCAGCCCCAATACAGACACAGAACCATGCACCAGCCCCAATACAGACACAGAACCGTGCACCAGCCCCAATACAGACACAGAACCGTGCACCAGCCCCAATACAGACACAGAACCATGCACCAGCCCCAATACAGACACAGAACCATGCACCAGCCCCAATACAGACACAGAACCGTGCACCAGCCCCAATACAGACACAGAACCATGCACCAGCCCCAATACAGACACAGAACCATGCACCAGCCCCAATACAGACACAGAACCGTGCACCAGCCCCAATACAGACACAGAACCATGCACCAGCCCCAATACAGACACAGAACCGTGCACCAGCCCCAATACAGACACAGAACCATGCACCAGCCCCAATACAGACACAGCACCGTGCACTAGCCCCAGAACAGACACAGCACTGTGCACCAACTCCAGTACTGACACAGCACCATGCATCAGCTTCAGTACAGACACAGCATTGTTCGCCAACTGCATTACTGAGATACAGCACCGTGCATCAGCTCCAACACAGATACAGCACTGTGCACCATCTCCAATACAGACACAGGACGATGCACTAGCTCAAATATAGACACAACACCCTGCACCAACTACAGTACAGACACAGCACGATGTACCTGCTCGAATACAGACACAGCACCCTGCACCAACTCCATTACAGACATGGCACTATGCACCAACTCCATCAGAGATGCTGTACTGTACACCAGCTCCAATAGAGTCACAGCACCGTGAACCAACTCCAATACAGAAAGTACACTGTACACCAGCTTCAATACAGTTACAGCACCATGCACCAACTCCAATACAGATGCAGCACCGTTTAATGGTCCCAATACAGACACAGCACTGTGCACCAACTCCTGTACAGATACAGGACCGAGCACCAGCTCCAATACAGACACAGAACCGTGCACCAGCTCCAATACAGACACAGCACCGTGCACCAGCCCCAATACAGACACAGCACCATGTACTAGCTCCAGTACAGACACAGCACCGTGCACCACCTTCAATGCAGAGACAGCACTATGCACCAGCTCCAATATAGACACAGCACTGTGCACCAGCCCCAGTACTGACACAACACCGTCCACCAGCTGCATTACAGCAGAGCTCGGTGCACCAGCCTCAATACAGACATAGTACCATGCACCAGCTGCAATACAGACACAGCACCATCCACCAGCTCCAGTACAGACATAGTACCGGGCACCAACCACAGTACAGACATAGAACCTTGTTCCAGCTCCAACACAGACACAGCACTGCACAGTAGCCCGCACATAGACATAGCACTGTGTACCAACTTGAATATTTCCACAGCACCGTGCACAGCTCCAATACTTACACAGCACCATCCCCCAGCCTCAGTACTGACACAGTTGTGTGCCCTTCAGTCACACTTATCCACCCTTTTATATTGATCTTCACATGCTGCTATCTTATCTTGTGCAATAAATTCCCACCCTTAAATACAAGGTTTCTGTTCTCAACAAGGTTCTGTTTTGCCCAGTGACCCATCCTGTCTTACCCCTTTGGACACACTGACTGGAGTTCTCGAGCTGAAGTGAAAATCTCAAAAATTGGCAATATTTCACTCAAGGCTTAATAAACCAGGAACTCACCAGAACTTAAGGCTGAAGTTCCCGAGTAGATACTTGCAAACCATGGTCACGTACATCGGAACATAGGAATTCAGAGCGGGAATAGGCAATTCAGCCCTTTGAGCCCACTGTGCTGTTTAACCTGACCATGGCTGATCTTATCCTGATTTACACCCCACTCTCCCACCTGCTCCCCACAGCCCTTTCACCTGCTTTTCATCAGAAACATTGCTATTTCCTCCTGAATCTGTTGATTGATTCTGTGTCCATGTTGCTCTGGGGCAGTAAGCTCCACACATTCACAACCCTCCGAGAGAAGTGGTTTCTCCTTGTCTCAGTCTTGAACTGAGCTCCTCTCACTCTATATCTGGGCCCTCTTGTTCAATATTGTCCCACAAGGAGATACACCTGTTCAACATCCACCTTATCCATCCCCTTCAGCATTTTATATCCATCAATCAGATCCCTCCTCAATCTTCTGAACTCCAGTGGGTACAAGCCCAAGCTGTTCAACTGCTCCTTGTACACCAGCCCTTTCATCCCTGGGATCAACCTGGTGACCCTGCTCTGAACAGCCTCCAGTGCCACCACATCCTTCCTCAAATAAGGAGACCAAAACTGGACACAATACTCCAGGTGTGGATTCACCAAGCACCTTGTATCATTGTAACAACAATTCTTTACTTTTATAATCCAGTCCATTTGCAATAAATGCCACGGTTCCATTGGCTTTCTTATTATATACTGCACCTACATGACCAGTTTCTGTGATTCATGCACAAGAACGCCCAGATCCCTCTGCACTGACACACATTGAATCTGCTTCCTATTTAAATAATAATCTGCCCTTTTACTTTTCCGATCAAAATGGATACATCACACTTATCCACATTTCACTCCATTGGCCAGATCCTCATCCATTCTCCTGACCTATCAATATCCATCTGTAAACTCATTACCTTCTCATCACTCTTTGCTTTCCCACCTGTTTTAGCATCACCCAAACACTCTACTATCTCACACTCTGTCCCTGTTTACAGATCATTTATACAGATTGTAAATAGCTGAGGTCCCAGAACTGAATGCAATGACACCTCACTAGTTAGAGTTCACCATCCAGAGAGAGACCCATTTATCTTGCCCCTCTGCTTTCTGTCAGTCATCCAATCATCTATCCAAGTCAAGCAATAACTACGTTAGTTAAAAATCACACAATACCAGGTGATAGTCCAACAGGTTTCGAAGCACTAGCTTTCGGAGCACCGCTCCTTCATCAGGGGATCGCAGACACAACCACCAGTGCTCCGAAAGCTAGTGCTTCCAAATAAACCTGTTGGACTATCACCTGGTGTTGTGTGATTTTTAACTTAGTCCACCCCAGTCCAACACCAGCACCTCCAAATCATCAACTCTCTTGATTGGGTAGAAGTTTGTCAGAAAGGAAAAGTTAATTCCAGTGAATTGTGCAATTAATGTGATGAAAATTTGTGTAGACTAGGTTCTCATAGCCTAATGATGAGAAAGTCAGTGTGCCTTGTGAGGAGGGAGAGGACTTCACTGCTAAAGGTTACCTCCATGGTGAGAATCTGGTTTCTGGACTCAGCACAGAAATTCACCAAAGCTCCTTCGACAGCACCTTGCAAATCAATGACTACTTCCACTTAAAAAAAAACAATGATAATAGATTCATGGGAACACCACCACTTTCAAGTTCCCCTCCAAGCCACTCACCATCCTGACTTGGAATATATCGCTGTTCCTTCACTGTCACTAAAATCCTGGAATTCCCTCCCTAAGGGCATTGTGGGTCTACCCTACAGCACATGGATTGCAGTGGTTCAAGAAGACAGCTCACCCCCACCTTCTCAAGGGCGCAAATAGGGATGGGCAATAAATGCTGGTCCAGTACATTCCCCATCATTAAATTTAAAAACTTACTATTTCCATCATTACTCTCACCATCTCCGGGAGCAGAAAATTACACCCCTGGAATTTATTTTCCAGATAAACTAAACTACTGGTCTCTAATTCATTTCTCTGTCCCTCCACACACACATAGAATATATTGCTCCTCACACTCCTGGGCTTTAGCAATATTATCCATCTGTGTTTTTCATTACCAAACCCATGTATTTGGAAAACAAACATGGCAAACTGCCACTCTGTATAAAACAGCTGTCACCTGGCTTACACAAACGCATGGAGTGAGGTGACTGGCTCTTACACTGCAATAACAACGAGAATAGCCTGAGAGAACCCAAGAGTTAAATCAACAAGTAGACGGCATTTCTGCAATGATCACATGACTCTCTTCAATTCAACTCTTCAGGTCCTGAGAGAGGATGGTAAATGTTGCTTGGACAATAGCAATCTCTTGGGATAATGGTTGTTTATCAAGTCAAAAACCATGTGTCCAGAATAGATAGGCTGGTAAACAGATATTTCCTATCGCACTGTATTCTTGCACAGCTTTGTCGAAGAAATGAAACGTACAGACATATAATATACAAGACTGAGTGAATAATTATTTCACTCGTTAGTGTAAACTACTTTGTATAAATGCAGCACGAGGAAAACACCAGTATGGATTGTAAAATACGAATAAACATGAGTTATATATGAAACAATACAATTATTTGTCATTTCAATAAGCTCTTGGACAAGCTCTAACTGTGCTCAGCTCATCTTGTGAAGAAAGATTAGACAGCTTGGGCTTTTATCTGCTGGAGTTTAGAAGAATGAGAGATGACCTTTTGGAAACATATGAGATCCTGACAGGGTGAATTCTGAGGGGGTGCTATTCCTTCTAGGACAGCCCAGAACTTACAGGGCTGGATTTTCATTTGGAGATGAGCAGGAAGATTATTCTCTCAGAGGGTTGTTAGTCTGTGGAATCACCTTCCCCAATAAATGGTGAAGGTTGGTTCATTGAATTTAATTCAATGCTGAAAGAGATAGATTTTACATCAATGAGCATGTGAAGGATTATGGGATGCAGATGTGAAAGAAAAGTTGAGACCACAGCCAGATTAGCCATGACTTTCAGGAATGGTACAGCAGGATCAAGGGCTGAATGGCCTAATACCTGCTCCGAATTTCTATGTTCCAATGCTACAAGCGAAAGCAATTATAGCATGAGACAATTTGAAGAAATATAATGAAGCAAATTAAAGACAGACCAAGAATCCCTGACCATCAATGCAACTCTTTTCCCCCCCTTTTACTCCCCTCCCTGTCCTGTCTGAAGCGTCCATATCCTGGAACATTTAGTTGCCAATCATCATGCCCTTCCTTCAACTAAGTCTCTGTGATTGCAATAACATCATACTCCCAGGCACCAATCCTAGCCCTAAGTTCATCTGCCATACCCACTATACTCCTTGCATTAAAGTATATGCACTTCAGGCTGCCAATTACTTTGCGTTCAACTGCTCTCTGCCTACTCTTTTAGTTTTGTTTTGCAATTTGTTTACTGTGGTGGTCAGCCACTGAAAATATTCACAAGAGTTAGCTCATATACTTTAGCAAAATAACATTAAAGTTTACTGTACACAAAAAGAAAAAAAAACCACTATTTTACGCTTCATAAGAATTATTTGGAATGGTCTTATTGCAAAGATCAAATATAAAAATTCATTCCATCTACCTCCATTTACATAACAGACACTCAAACTTCAGTGAGAGGTCCCCCCTCTGTTTCCATTTGTTCAGTTAGAGTCTTAGAATCTTAGAGATGCACAGCACAGAAATAGATCCTTCAGTCCAACTCCTCCATGCTGACCAGATATCTTAAGATAATCTAGTCCCATTTGCCAGCACTTGGCCAATATCCCTTTAAACCCTTCCTATTCATATACCCATCCAGATGCCTTTTAAATGATGCAATTGTACCAGCCTCCACCACTTCCTCTGGCAGCTCATTCACCCTGTGTGTGAAAAAGTTGCCCCCTTGGTCCCTTTTATTTCTTTCCCCTCTCACCCTAAACCTATGTTCTCTAGTTCTGGATTCTCCCACCCCAGGGAAAAGATCTTGTCTATTTATCCTATTCATGCCCCTCATAATTTTATAAACCTCTGTCACCCATCAATTTCCGATGCTGTACATCTCTGTGACTAATGTGGCGGGGGCTGGGAACCAGAGGAGAAGACAAGTAGACAGCGAGGTGGAAACTAGAGACTGTAAGAATCATGAAGTTAGCATTAATAAGGGGAAGAGTAGGCAGAGAGCAGATGAACGCAAAGTAATTGGCAGCCTGAAGTGCATATACTTTAATGCAAGGAGTATAGTGGGTATGGCAGATGAACTTAGGGCTAGGATGATGTTATTGCAATCACAGAGACTTAGTTGAAGGAAGGGCATGATGATTGGCAACTAAATGTTCCAGGATATGGACGCTTCAGACAGGACAGGGAGGGGAGTAAAAGGGGAGGAAAAGAGTTGCATTGATGGTCAGGGATGATATCATGGCTGTGCTAAAGGAGGACACTACGGAGGGCTTGAGTAGTGAGGTATTATGGGTGGAGCTGAGAAATAAGAAGGGTGCAGTTACACTGTTGGGGCTGTATTCCAGGCCTCCCAACAGTGAGTGTGAGGAAGAAGACCAAATAGGTAAACAGATTGTTACAAGGGGACATAAATCAGAGCGTTACAGGGGACATAAATTTAAGGTGAAGGGTGGAAGGTATAGGGGGGATGTCAGGGGTAGGTTCTTTACCCAGAGAGTGGTGGGGGCATGGAATGTGCTGCCAGTGGGAGTGGCAGAGTCAGAATCATTGGTGACCTTTAAGCGGCAATTGGATAGGTACATGGATAGGTGCTTAAGCTAGGACAAATGTTCGGCACAACATCGTGGGCCGAAGGGCCTGTTCTGTGCTGTATTGTTCTATGTTCTATGTTCTAGATTATGGAAAGATGTAGAGGCAACAGGGTGGTGGTGATGGGAGATTTTAATTTTTCCAACATTGACTGGGATACACTTAGTGTCAGAGGTCTGGATGGGGCAGAAGCATTCAGGAAAGTTTTCTAGAGCAGTATGTCAATAGTTTGATGAGGGAAGCGGCCATATTGGACCTGGTGTTGGAGAATGAGCCAGGCTAGGTGGTAGAAGTTGCAATGGGGGATTTCTTTGGGAACAGTGACCACAATTCTGTAAGTTTTAGAATACTTGTAGACAAAGATGAGAGTGGTCCTAAGGGAAGAGCACTAGACTGGGCCAAGGACAATTATATCAAAATTAGGCAGGAAGTGAGAAATGTGGATTGGACACAGCTATTTGAAGGAAGTCCACATTTGATATGTGGGAAGCTTTCAAAATAGGTTAAAGACAGTGCAGGACAGGAATGTCCCATTGAAGGCAAAGGATAGGAAAGGGCAAGATTCTTGAACCATGAACGACAGGAGAAATCGTACAACTAGTCAAGAGGAAAAGGGAAGTGTACATAAGCTCCAGGCAGCCAAGAACAGAATGTGCCCTGGAGGAATATCAGGAGAGTAGGACCAGTCTTAAACGAGGAATCAAGCGTGCTAAAAGGGGTCATGAAATAGCTTTAGCGAGCAGAATTTAGGAGAATCCCAAAGCCTTTTATTCTTATACAAGAAGCAAGTGGGTAACTAGAGAAAGGATTGGTCTACTGAAGGATAATGAAGGAAGGCTGTGTGTCGAACCTGAGAAAATGATTACTTTGCATCAGTGTTCACTGAGGAGAGGGACATGATGAATGTTGAGATTAGAAATAGACAATTGATCACTCTGGATCATGTTGACATAAGTAGGGAAGATGTGTTGGATAGCTTAAAAGTTATTAAGGTGGACAAATCCCCAGGACCAGATGGGATCTATCCAAGATTGCTGAGGGAGGCGAGATAGGAAATAGCTGAGGTCCTGACAGATATCTTTGTGGTATCCTTAAATACAGGTGAGGTGCCGGAGGACTGGAAGGTTGCTCATGTTGTCCCATTGTACAAAAAGGGTAGTAGGGATATTTTGGGTAACTACAGCCCAGTGAGCCTGACGTGAGTGGTGGGATAAGTACTGAGAAGGTACTGAGGGATAAAATCTATTTTTATTTGGAAAAGAATGGGGGATCTTACCAGTGATAGGCAGCATGGTTTTGTGCATGGGAAATTGTGCCTTACCAATATAATAGAGTTCTTTGAGGAAGTGATCAAGTTGATAGATGAAGGAAGGGCTGTGGATGTCATATACATGGACTTTAGTGAGGTGTTTGATAAGGTAGACTACTCTCCTGGTAGACTAATGGAAAAAGTGAAGTCACATGGTGTGCAGGGTGTTCTAGCTAGGTGGATAAAGGACTGGTTGAGCAACAGGAGACAGAGAGTAGTAGTTGAAGGGAGTTCCTCAAAATGGAGAAAGGTGACCAGTGGTGTTCCAAGGGATCAGTGCTCGGGCCACTGTTGTTTGTAATATACATAAATGATCTGGAAGAGGGCACTGTTGGTATGATCAGCAAGTTTGCAGATGACACAAAGATTGTTGGAGTAGCAGAAAGCATTGGGGACTGTCAAAGAATACAGGAGAATATAGATAGACTGGAGAGTTGGGCGGAAAAGTGGCAGATAGAGTTCAATCCAGACAAATGTGAGGTGATGCATTTTGGAAAGTTTAATTCTATACAGTAAACAGAAGTCCCTTGGAAAAGTTGATGAGCAGAGAGATCTGGGAATTCAGGTCCATTGTACCCTGAAGGTGGCTACACAGGTGGATAGAGTTGTCAAGAAGGCATATAGTATGCTTACCTTCATTTGATGTTGAGTATAAGAGCTGGCAGGTCATGTTAAAATTGTACAAGACATTGGTTTGGCTGCCTTTAGAATACTGTGTACAGTTCTGGTCACCACATTACCAAAAGGATGTGGACGCTTTAGAGAGGGTGCAGAGAAGGTTTATGAGGATGTTGCCTGGTATGGAAGGTGCTAGCTATGAAGAGAGGTTGAGCAGGTTAGGATTGTTTTCATTAGAAAAAAGGAGATTGAGGGGGGACCTGATTGAGGTTTACAAAATCATGAAGGGTATAGACAGGGTGGATAGAGATAAGCTTTTTCCCAGGCCGAAGGATTCAATAACAAGAGGTCACGCTTTCAAGGTGAGAGGTAAAAAGTTTAAGGGGGATACACATGGAAAGTACTTCACTCAGAGGGTGGTGGGCATTTGGAACGCGTTGCCAGTAGAGATGGTAGAGACAGGCACGGTAGAATCATATAAGATGCGTCTGGACAGAGGCATGAGTAGGTGGGGAGCAGAGGGATACAGACGCTTAGGAATTGAGCGACAGGTTTAGACAGCAGATTTGGATCGACTCAGGCTTGGAGGGCCAGAGGGCCTGTTCCTGGGCTGTAAATTTTCTTTGTTCTTGTTCATTGACTCTAATACAATAATAGCACCACATCGACCCTTCAGTTCCCAAGGTTAAGGAAATGAAGTTATCCCAGAAAATAAATATTCAAGGATCTCTGTTAGTAAATGTTAATTTGTTGCTATCAATGAAGTCAGACTGACTGGGCTATGGTTCTGATTATGTTTGAATGATCTGTTGCACTTTTGACATACAGTGTAGATTTTTGGGCAAGGAATTAAAATTATAGGAATTATTTTCTACAATGCGAAGGAACGAGGAGAGGAAAAGACATGGATAAAGAAGTATTTTATTAACAATACTGATAATAATATAAACGTGAATGTAACGGTTGCCTGAAAATTACATTTCATAACATTGTATAAGCAGATGATGATTCAGCATTTTAATATGACATCCTTCTGTCTGCTCTTTTAACTAAAGTGTTCCCCTATTAGAAATAAAAGTGATCACTCTTCTAATAAAATTAATGGCACAGGCATTTCTATTTTTGCCACTAATAATTGCTCGGCTTTTGATCTTAACTGTGTTAGCAGAAACAATAATGTTAGCCTCTGAAAAGTACAATAAAAACACTTCTGATTAATGGAACACAAATCTTCATACCAATTCCAAGAATATTGACTGAGGTCTGTTTTCCCATTCACACTGTAAGTAAGTTCTGACAAAATTGGTTACAAATTAACACTTAAATAGTGAATCCTGCTCACTCCGAACATTAATCTGGTTAACAGTATTATTCTGTGATCAGTTTCCCACACCTCTTTCCCTTATTGTCTCTGGCCATGTTCAAAAACCTCCTCAAAACCTGTCTTGTTGACCATGCCTTTGTTGACCATTCCTGAAGAAGTGCTGATGCCCGAAACGTCGATTCTCCTGTTCCTTGGATGCTGCCTGACCTGCCGCGCTTTTCCAGCAACACATTTTCAGCTCATGCCTTTGGTTACTTGCTTAAACTTTATAATTAAGATTAAGCATCTACCTATCTTTAAAAATTGAACTATTGCGGATGTATGAAATATTCAATTAAAATGGAAAAGGCTGAAAGTACATATCAGGTCGTGCAGCATCAGTGGAAAAAAACAGAGTTAAAATGTTGAGGGTTAATGGACTTCCACCAATTTGCTCTTCAAGTACCGGGGGACCTATCCATTGAAGACATTGAATCAATGCAAGCTGTAAACTTTCAAAGATTTTTCTTCACCAAACTAAAAGGAGATTATACATCACTGATCTGAGTGTACAAAGCAAAATAAAGATGCATTTCCCACACTTTGCACTTTCCTGAGGGAGTGGAGATTCAACATCAATCAGAACAAAGATTGATTGGTACTAATGCACCTCATTAAGTATTCATTCATATCATAGAATCCCTACAGTGTGGAAACAGACCATCCAGCCCACTGAGTCCACACTGACCCACTCAACCCCTGCATTTCCCTTGGCTAATCCACTAACCTGCACATCTTTGGACTGTGGGAGGAAGCCGGAGCATCCAGAGGAAATGGGGAGAACATGCTAACTCCACACAGACAGTTGTTCAAGGTTGGAATCAAATCTGGGTCCCTGGCACTGTGAAGGGGTAATACTAACCACTGAGCCACTGTTCCTTCTACCATCAGTGACACTATGTACCATCTATAAGATGCACTGTAACAACACACTAAGACACATTCAACAGCACTTTTCAGCCCATAGTACTGTCACTGAGAAGGTCCAAGGCAGAAGATGCATGCGAACACCACCACTAGTGAATTCCCTTCTAAGTCACACACCATCCTGACTTGGAACTATGTTGCTACTCCTTTTTTGTTGTCGAGTCATACTCCTTCCAAACAGCACCATGGGTGTACATAAGAACATAGAACATATGAACAAGGAGCAGGAGTAGGCCGTCTGGCCCACTGAGCCTGCTCCCCCATTCAATAAGATCATGGCTGATCTTTTCATGGCCTCAGCTCCACTTACCCACCCTCTCACCATAATGTGAATTCCTTTACTGTTCAAAAAATTATCCAACTTAACTTTAAAAACATTTACTGAGGAAGCCGAACAGCTTCACTGGGCAGGGAATTCCATAGATTCACAACTCTCTGGGTGAAGAGGTTCCTTCTCAGTTCAGTCCTAAATCTGCTCCCCCTAATCTTGAGTCTATGTTCTCTTATCCTAGTTTCACCCACCAATGGAAACATCCTCTCTACTTCTATCTTATCTATTCCCTTCGTAATTTTATATGTTTCTATAAGACACCCTTCATTCTTCTAAGTTCCAATAAATTTAATGAATATGTATCTTAACCAGATAGACTACATTTCAAGAAGCAACTCACCACCACCTTGTCAAAAGCAATTCCAGGTTGAAATGAATGCTGGGTTAGCCAGCAATTGCCACATCCAAGATAAAAAATAAATCTAATAGATAGAAATTCAAGCATTCTTCCAAAAGATTATACATTTAACAGCTCAGAATTTTCTACAGTGTCTTGTTAATTAGACCTGCTCTTATACCTTTCCTACCAGGTTCCTGGAAGGTTAAATTGAGAGAGTGTGCAGAGGGCAGCAAGTCATTTGTGACCTTTGGTGAAAAATAGGACTAACAGTGCAGCTTCTTAACCACTCAGGTTTCAAGACTGAGGAATATTTGGAGGGAGAATTGAGAAAGAGTTTGAATTAACGTGGGCGAATGTCAAATCATGTACAGAAAGAGAAATAGATGAAATAAACAGCAAAGAGAAAAGCAACACTGTGAACTAATTAAAGAAACAATACCATTTTTAAAATTTCCTACTTAAAAAAGGTCTACCATCACTATATGAAAGAGTGAGATGTCACAATTTTAATTGTTCAATTTCCAGGTAAGGGAGGGTATGAATGGCCTACTCCAGTCCCTATCTTCCTCTGACTGCCTAACTTGGGGTCTCCTTCTGAGTTGTTCCCCTTGGTGCTGCCTGCTGCCTGTCTCAGCGTCCTCCTCTTGCATCATCCTCTAGCTGCTGCTACTTTTTCTTGAGCCGGTGACCCCCTGGTTTTTGAACTCTCTGCCAAAGGGAAACAGTTTCCTCCTGTCTACTCTATCTCTACCTGCCAGAGGAAGTGGTGGAGTCTGGTACAATGACAACATTTAAAAGGGATTTGGATGGATATATGAATAGGAGGGGTTTAGAGGGATATGGGCCAAGTGCTGGCAAATGGGACTAGATTCGGTTAGGATATCTAGTCGTCATGGACAAGTTGGACCAAAGGGTCTGTTTCCATGCTGTACATCTGTATGACTCTGTAAAAGGCTGCTAATTAATAAACTTAATTTATTGTGATGAATGTCATAGCCAATTAACGTGGAAATGTAGTAATTTCATGGAAAGCACATTGGGCTTGTGGGTGAGATTTTTGTTTATGAAGCTAATAGTGGAGTAAACCAAAACAGCTGGCAACTTATTGTGCCTCGGAACTCATGAGCTGTTTCTTCATTCTCACAAATTGTTGCCAGATTTATATATTAATAATGAGATGTGTTATTCACACATTACTTTGCTTCACTAATTTAAGTCAATTTACATGATCAGCATCTTTTCGTTCAAATGTGATATTTTGAGATAGATGAATAACAAAGGATAGAACATCCAAATTGGTACTCAATTATCATTGTCCAAATGATAATTCAGCAATAACTCCAACATATCAATCTAAGATACATCTGAGTTGTCCAGCTGTCATTGTTATTTATAAATTATTAAATTTTTAAGGATACTAAACATGAGATAAAGCTGTCTGTTTGAAAATGCATTTATACATTTAACAGTTTGGTATTTGGAGAATGCATTGTACCATCAGAACACCTGAGTTCTTTTACTAAGACATAAAATTGCTGGAGAAACTCAGCAGGTCTGGCAGCATCCCTGGAGAAGAAGAATCAATGTTTCAGGCATAAGCTCTTCAGCAGGAATTCTTGACCCGCTGTGCTTTTCTAGCGCCACACAATCTCGACTCCGACCTCCAGCATCTGCAGTCCTGACTTTCTCCTGGTTCTGAAGAAGGGCCATTGGATCCGAAATATTAACTCTGCTTTCTCTCCACAGATGCTTCCAGACCTGCAGTATTTTCAGCAATTTCTTGTTTCTGTTTCAGATTTCCAGCATCTGCAGTTCTTTGGTTTTATTTACCTGTTATTTTTCCAGTTTTGATTCAAGCTTTCATGAAGTTCGTACAATTCAAAAGTAACCTCAACCAAAGATTTACAAATATCATTTAACAGGGTGAAATTTTTAGACTTGCATTATTTGCATTAAACATTGGATGTTTAATGAAACACTCCATGAACATAATATTTTTTATACAATGAAATTAACATTCAAGAATTTATGTTTACTTAAAAAATATGGTCATCATTAAAAGCAGTCAAACTTTTTTATTTGTTTGCAAGTATGTAATTTATTGGCAATTAATGCTTTATAGCTGACTTTATGAACACTGAAAATTCTCCACTCCTAACAATTGTACAGGACGTTGCTCTGGTATAATGGAATGACCTCTTCCTATTTGAGAATGTTCTTCAACATTTTGTGTGCATTGGAATGTTTCACTGCTTGGAGAGCCATTCTTTTTTACCATGAATATCAACATTCTACAAGTTGGATTCTAAGTTTGTGAGGTAATGCAGGTAGTGGGCATCAGTTGTTTCAGGGGAAACATGAGCTATGTGTAACACATGTGTAATGCCAATGTAACACGCCTTGACCACTTTAACCCTGCCAATGATTTAACATGACTAAACAACTTGAGCATGCATGATGATGACCCTTCATGTTGCAACTTCAAGACATTGTTTAAAGGGGCCCTCGAAACAGGCAAAGTGAAGCAGTAGGCAGTAGAGCAGAAAATACATCCAACTTCAGCAATGCCTTCTGGGGTGTACAGCTAAAGGCTGTGACAACTTGGAGGGATCTCCATTTCTCCAACAATGGGAGGATAAAGTTAGCTCAGGACACTGACAAACTGTGATTTGAGGTTGCACAAGATGTTAGCAAAAGAAAAACAGAACCAATCTCCTGGAAGCAATGCAGGAAACATTTTAACAGGTTGAGCAGGGAAGGAAAGGTGAAACAGTACATTCCACGATGCTCTAATGTAAACACCAACCCATCACAATGCTTTCTCAAGTCTATTCATTACCACACAATCACTAGTAGCACTTGCTTGAAAAGTGTGGCGCTGGAAAAGCACAGCAGGTCAGGCAGCATTCGAGGAGCAGGGGAATCGACGTTGCAAGCATAAACTCTTCATCAGCTCTGATTCCTGATGAAGGGCTTATGCTCAAAACGTCGATTCTCCTGCTCCTCAGAAGCTACCTGACTTGCTGTGTTTTTCTAGCATCACACTCTTCAACTCTGATCTCCAGCATCTGCAGTCCTCACTTTCTCCTAGCTGATTATAACTTTACTGCAAAGCCTCTTCCAAGAATGTCCATCTTAAAGAAGTTCTTTTCCTCTCTCTACAAAGATCTCAGTGCGTCTCTCTCTCTCTCTCTCACTGCACTCCCCCAGGTCATCTCCTCTGTCCTGATGAAGACCTTATGCTTGAAATGTCGATTTACCTGCTCCTCAGATGCTGCCTGATCTGCTGTGCTTTTCCAGCACCACGCTTTTCGATTCTGATCTCCAGCATCTGCAGTGCTCACTTTCTCCTGGCAGCACTTGCTGTCCATGTAACCCTTCTGCCCATTGTCACTGCCACTCACCTTTATCCTTAACAAATAGTCTCTATTCACAGTCAACACAGATCTCTTCCTTAAAAAAATTCCTAGATGGAGTACACTGTGCAAACTAGAGAGAGAGGCTGAGCCTGATCCTCCAATCATCTCACAGAGAACGATTGCAGAAGATCAGGCTGCTGAAGGAGATAGACCTCAGTCTGCCCTACCATCTGAGATCCAGCCTGTCAGCTTCTCGATGACTGAATTAAATGGACAGCCACTTGGCAAAGAAAACTCACTCATGTTGCCTTAAATCAGAGATTACCCAAAATATGATGGGATTCACAATGTTGAGGTAAAATGTTCTTATGTTGACAGAACTCATACATGCCTTTTTTCTCCCACAGAACCTTCATGTCTCTGGAAATGACTCAGGTCACTGACCACGCCTCTGAGGAAGTGACTTCTCTGAGGATGCACCATCACCAGATTGAGACTGAACTTGCACCCAATCAGATACCCACCATTTGGTGATGTCAGTAAAGTGGGCAGTTGGTAACTCACATATCACAAGTGAGGCAATGGAGACAGGGAGACGCCACATTGAGGTCACAAGTCCCTTCAAACTTGGTATCCTGGAGGAATTCCTACTGCAGGGTGCATATATAGTGAGACTCAAGAGCCTCATCTCAACCCTGTTGGTACTGTCTCCAAGCATGGATCTCAGGCATAGTAATTATACAAATGTACACAAGTCCTAATGAAAGTCTTGCAACCTATGAAAGACATTTTTCTATTAATTCATAGGATGAGGGCACCACTGGCTATGCCAACATTTACTATCCATCCCTAATTGCCCAGGGGGCAGTTAAAAGTCAACCAGTTATGGGCGGCACGGTGGCACAGTGGTTAGCACTGCTGCCTCACAGCGCCAGAGACCTGGGTTCAATTCCCACCTCAGGCGACTGACTGTGTGGAGTTTGCACATTTTCCCTGTGTCTGTGTGGGTTTCCTCCGGGTGCTCCGGTTTCCTCCCATAGTCCAAAGATGTGCAGGTCAGGTGAATTGGCCATGCTAAATTGCCTGTAGTGTTAGGTAAGGGGTAGATGTAGGGGAATGGGTGGGTTGCGCTTCGGCGGGGCGGTGTGGATTGTTGGGCCGAAGGGCCTGTTTCCACACTGTAATCTAATCTAATCTAATTCACATTGCTGTGGGTCTGGAGTTACTGTAAGTCAGACCAGGTAAGGATGCCAGTTTCCTTCCCTAATATACATTAATGAATCAGATGGGCTCTTCCTGACAATTGGCAATGGATTCATGGTCATCATTAGACTCTTAATTCCAGATTTTGTTTCTTTTTATTGAATTCAAACCATCTCTCTGGATTCGGACCTGGGTCACCGGAACATTCTTGGATCTCTGGATTAAGAGCCCAGCAAGAATATCACTGAACCAATTCTCTATGTAACATTTATTGGATATACTATTTGAGTACGCCCATTCCACACAATATTACTCACATTTTTTTGACAATTGTAATTTGGTTCCATTGCTTCCATAAAAGTCAGTGTTTTGGCTGTTGGAGTACTTTTGACAAACCTCTGTATTTTCTTAGCTGCCCAAGATAAAGGCCATGTCCCATCCTCACCCATCAGAAATATTAGAAAGCACCAGAATATCCATCTTGAACAGCAGCTTGTGTAACGTCACTGAAAAACACTAGGTCATGTTTGTTGAATCAGTTAGTGTTGGGAACTTCAATATGCATATCCCAATTTAACTACTTAATGTTTTATTTGACTTTAAAACATTCCCAATTCAAGTGTATTTCACTGTTGCAGTGAGTATCGATACATCAAAGCTAGCATGTGGTCTATTCTGAAGGCACAACCAGTACAACATACCATTAAGCTTCTCAAGTACCATGTTTCTCTTGCTGATATAATATCAGCTTTCTATGCTGCCTTAGGATGTATAACCCAGATCTGAATAACTGTGTCTAAATAGGACAGTTGATTTAGGGTGCTTCCAGACTGACATTGTCTGACATGTTGATCAAATTTTGAAAAGCTTCACAAATCTGACTGCCAATTTTAAATTCTACTTTAATGCTATTAATATATTTAGAATTATACATTCCCTACAGTGTGGGAGCAGGCCATTTGGCCCATCGAGCCAACACTGTCCCTCCGAAGAGCATCCCACCCAAAGTAACTCCACATTTCCAATGGCTAACTCACCTCACCTCACTGGATGAGATGGACAATTTAGCATGGCCAATCCACCTAACCTGCAGATTTTTGGACTGTGTGAGGAAACCCACCCAGACACAGGGAGAATGTGCAAACCCCCACACAGACAGTTACCTGAGAATGGAATTGAACCCAGATCCCTGGCACTGTGAGGCAGCAATGTTAACCACTGAGCCACCATGCCATCTTTTCTCAAATTTTTATCAATTTTTCTCAAATTCCAGAATATCAGTCATAAGAAATCAACATACATCCTTTAGGGTCCTTATAAACTTTAAAGGATCTGTTTTTAGGTGAGCATACCAACTTTCTCACTGAAAATACCACACTCTGAAAATAACATTCATATCATAGATGCATTGTTTAACTTCAATGTATCACTGTCTACATTTGCTGACCCTTGAGGCAGTCACAGAAGTACCTCTTTCTGTAAAATGGCTTTTATATCAATTGACCTGGACTTGCTTGAATACATAGGCAAAGAGTTAAAACGTGAAAGAGTTCACACAAATATCTATATCACCAAATTATTCTTCAAATTCCTAGCTACTCACCTTGCTTTAGCTAAAGTTGGAATCAATCCTTAACTGGTCCAGAATTAATCTTAAAATTGATAACATTATTTATCTTGCCTTTTGTTTCTGCCTCTTTAATCAGGTTGCCCTCAGGTTTATTGGAGAAAAGCCAGCATGACTATATGATCATGAGGAATTTTGCTTCTAGTTCTTTTACAAAATTGTTCTGTGACTTTTACATTTTGTCTAATCTATTCAAACTTTGGCCTCTACCTGCCCTTGTCTGTCAGTTAGGAATACCATTTCAAGATCACTTTCTTGTGCGACCGGAGGTTCTTTCTCTAGGGCACAATTATTTTCTGGTACCAGTCACATCCAGACTCACAATCAATACTTACACTCAACTTTCATACTCTCCCCTCGTTCATCACATACTGTCCTTGTAATTCTGGGTAGTAGCAGCCTCAAGTATAAAAGGTTTATTTACAGGATCTTTGAGAAGTTGCTATAATGTTTGAAGTTGATGAATGAGGTCCTGATTAAGTCGAGTGCTTCATCCTGGATAGCATTGAGCTTCTTGAAAATTTTCAATTTACATTCATCTAGACAAGTGGAGAATATTCCATCACGCATGACATCTGCCTTGCAGATGGTGGAATGGCTTTGCAAGTCTAGAGGTGACTCCAGACCCACTGCAATGTAGTTGACTCTTAATTACTCCCTGGGCAATTAGGGATGGGGAAGAAATGCTGGCCTAGTCAGCGATGTCCTAATCCCATTAATGATTTTTTAAAAAAATGTGGTTTCAAGGTTCAGCAACTGGGAAATCAATATACAGGGATATTCAAAGTTCCAGAAGAATAGACAAAAAGAAAAAGGAAGTAGGACTGAGAAATTAATAAAGGATGGTATCAGATCAGTAGTGAGTAATAATATATGCACAATAGATCCTAATGTGGAATCAGTTTGGGTGAAGATAAGGAATAGCAAGGGAAAGAAATCAAGGGTGAAGTTTGTCCATAGGTCCCTGAAGAGCTGCTTCACTGTAGGACAAATGATAACTCAGGAAATAAAGGAGGAGTTTGGGAAGAACACTACAATTGCCATGGGTAATTTTACTCTGCGTGTTAACTGGACAAATCAGATAGGTACGGGCAATATGGAAGACGAATCTGTGCAGTGCAACAGGGATTGTTTCTTTGGACAATACATTGTACAACCTACCCAGGAGCAGGCTGTTTTAGATCTGGTAAAGTGTAATAAAGAAGGATTAATAGGAGATCTTGTAACTAAGAACCCCTTCAGGGTTAGCAATCACACAGTAAAATCTTAAATTTGGTTTGAGGGAAAGCAACTTAGATCTCAAACCAGTGTCTTCAACTTACTGTACATAATGACAGAAGCCTGGATAGGGTGGACATGGAGAAGATGTTTCCACTACTGGGAGAGACTAGAACCCAAGGACACAGCCTCAGAGTGACGGGCTGACCCTTTAGAACTAAGATGAGGAGGAATTTCTTCATCCAGAGGGTATTAATCTGTGGAATTCATTGCTGCAGAAGGCTGTGGAAGCCAAGTCATTGAGTGTATTTAAGACAGATAGAGATAGTTTATTGATTAGTAAGAGGGTCAAAGCTTACAAGTAGAAGGCAGGAGAATGCAGTTGAGAATCATATCAGCAACCATGGGCTGCATAGCCTAAATCTGCTCCGATATAATGGTCTAATGAGAAATGGATAAAGAAAGAATTGCCTAAAGTGGGTTAGGAAAATAAACTAAGTCGAAGGTCAGTAGATGAGCAGTTGCAGGTATTTAAGCAGGTATTTCATAATATTCAGTGAAAGTTTATTTCAGCTGATCAGAAAGATAAACCACCTATGGTTAACAAAGGTGGTCAAGGAGAATATCCAATCCAGACTAAGACAAACAAAGTAGTTTTGTTTTGGATCCACTGCTGTTTGTCATTTTTGGAAATGACTTGGATGAAGGCGTAGAAGGATGGGTTAGTAAATTTGCGGATGACCGTTGTGGATAGTGCTGAAGGATGTTGTAGGTTACAGAGGAGCATAGATAAGCTGCAGAGCTGGATGAGAGGTGGCAAGTGGAGTTTAATGTAGAAAAGTGTGAGCTGATTCACTAATGAAGGAGTAACAGGAATCAAGAGTACTGGGCTAATGGCAAGATTCATGGTCGTGTAGATGGGCAGAGAGATCTTGGTGTCTATGTACATAGATCCCTCAAAGTTGCCACCCAGGTTGATAGGGCTGTTAAGAAGGCATACGATGTGTTAGCTTTTATTAGAAGAGGGATTGAGTTTCGGAACAATGAGGTCATGCTGCAGCTGTACAAAACTCTGGAACGGCCGCACTTGGAGTATTGTGTGCAGTTCTGCTCCCCGCATTTTAGGAAGAATGTGGAAGCTTTGAAAAGGGCTCAGGGGAGATTTACTAGGATGTTGCCTGGTATGGAGGGAAGGTCTTATGAGGAAAGGTTGAGGGACTTGAGGCTGTCTTTGTTGGAGAGAAGAAGGTTGAGAAGTGACTTAATTGAGACATACAAGATAATCAGAGGGTAAGATCGGATGTACAGTGAGAGCCTTTTTCTGAGGATGGTGAAGGATAGCACAAGAAGGCATAGCTTTAAATTGAGGGGTGATAGATATAGGACAGATTTAGAGATAGTTTCTTTACTCAGAGAGTAGTAGAGGTGTGGAATGCACTGCCTGTAACAGTTGTAGACTCACCAACTTTATGGGCATTTAAATGATCATTGGATAGGCATATGGATGAGAATGGAATAGTGTATGTTAGACGGACTTCAGATTGGTTTCACAGGGTGACGCAACATTGAGGGCTAAAGGGCCTGTACTACACTCGTGAAAACTAATGGTGGCCAGAGGAATGGGAACCAGTAACGAACAACGAAAAAGCTAATAAAAAGAGAAAAAATTATTATGAAAGTAATTTGGCAAGAAATATAAAAACAACAGCAAGAGCTTCAATGGATATATAAAAAGAGAGCAGCTAAAGTCAGTATGGGACTCTTGGAGGAGGTGACTGGGAAACTGATAATGGAAAACGTGGAAATGGTCAATAATATGTAATATATGCAGCTTGGACAATTCAGTGGTGAATCAAGATAACACTTTAACCAAACTGCCCCACATGCTTCAGACCATAAGACCATCCTATTTAAGTATAAGCATTGGTTAGTGGTGTACAGTTGAAAGGAATCTATGACAAACATAGTCCTTGAAAGCCTGAAATTCCTACTGACTAGCATAATTTCTTTAGTTTCATAATTATCCTCATCCTCTGCCTTCAAATTCTCTTCATGCCACAATTTATAAAACATACCCTTTTTGTTTTGGTGGTGTGTTGCAATATGGTACTCTTAGTCACACTTGTGGCACCTATTCAATGATCTTTGAAGATTTCTGGAATTCATTCACTTGTTGCTTTGCTGTCCTGATTTTTTCCTCTGCTGTCATTGCCAGACCTATAAAAGTATCTTTTATCTTCATTCTGCTGGTCCTTAAGCCATCTGTATCTGTGTCTGCACTGGTTTGAAATCTGGCAATTATTAAGTCTTCTATACATTGTCTCATTTATTCCATGAGGCTGAGGGAAATGATTGCTTCCTCAGGAATCTTTTCTCAGGCGACAGACATTACAGCTATCAGTCTCTTTTCTGAAAATCAAACAGCAGTGAAAACCAATTCCTTGTCCATGTGAGACACCTAGCAGAGAGGTTCAAATTGAACTGTGTTAATATTATATAGAATCCATCAAAGTCCACAATAATAAAACAAAAAACTGCAGTTGCTGGAAATCTGGAATGGAAATTACCAGAGAAACTTGGCAGGTCTGCAATCATTCTGTAGAGAGAAAGCAGTATCGATGTTTCAGCCCTGAGATCCTCTTCATTCACTGGCCATTCTAGCAAAGCTGCTTTTTCTCTGCCTTTCTCTCTATCTCCGTGTGACCAGCTGGTCTCTGCCTTTTGCCATACCCGTTGTTGCTTTGGAGGGTCTCCAGAAAGTCCAAAAGATTGGTCTGCAGGTGAACCCTGCTTTTATACATTATGGATGGCTTTCTGGAGCTTTTTATGGTTCTGGCCAATTAGGGAGACTCACTTCGTGGTTTGAAATATTGTCAATCATCTGGATGGCTTGCTCTTGTCTGTTTCTTTGGGTAGCAGAGCCCAGTGTCTTTCTGTCTAGGCTCTCTATTGTTCAGTGCATGTTGGGGATATGTCTGTCCATGATAACTATTGCTTTTTACATTATGCTAATGTCATTATGACCTAGCTGCTGTGTTTGCAGTGTTTGGTGAGTGGATTTTGTGACTTCAGGGTTTTACTTGGCCAATGTACCCAGCAACCCTTGCAGTTTGTCCAAGTTAGCAATCTATCTGTGCATTAGCAGCCAGGATGTTAATGATATTAACATAATGTTTTTGCTTTGACTTGGAGATGCCAGTATTGGACAGGGTGGGCAAAGTTAAAAATCATACAACACCAGGTTATAGTCCAACAGGGTTATTTAGAAGCACTACTTTTGGAGCGCTGATCCTTCATCAGGTGGTTGTTTTGCTTTGTTTTGCTTTCAAATGGATGAATCACAAATGGGCCTTACGGTATCTCCATTTTAACTTTACTCGTTATAGTAACGGGATATTCTTTATCTTTAGCTTCCACGATTCCAGGATATCTCCAGCCACTACCATCACCTATAAAACCACACTACAAGTCAGATTTTCACCTTCTTCTCCTCCTTACTTTCTGGAGGTCCTTCCACATCTTCTTGTTCATTTTACATCTAGCTAACTGTCTGCTATAACTTCCCTCACAGTTGCAGCATGTTACACAAGACATACTACGTAATATTTACAGTACAAAAAAATGTTGTTTGGTTCATTAGATCTAGCTGTTATGTTACATTATGTATAATCCTTTCCCCCTCAAGCAATTATCTAGCATCTGGTTTAATAGATGGGATAGCCAAGTTTAAGAGGCAGTTAGACAGCCACATGAACAGGCAGGGGATAGAAGGACATGGAGCATGTTGCAGGCAGATGGGATTAGTTTAGCACGGCATCATGGTCAGCACAGACACTATGGTCTATATTTAATCAGCTTGACTACTCCTTATGGTGGCATGTTCCATACTCTAACCACAATGAGTCAAGAGGTTTTTTCTGAAATCTTTATTAGATTTATTAACAATAATCCCATACTTACAGTTCCGAGCTTTAAACAAACCACAAATTATTTACTTTTTACCCAATTGAAAACCTTCATAACTTTATGGACCCCTATCCAGTCACGAACCAGCATTCTCTTTTGTGAAGAGGTCCAGCTTTTTCTTTCCAAAACAAAAGGCAATCTCTACCCATTTCTCTTAATAACACTATTGCCTTGTGAACGGAATAATCTTTCTATTTTGGATACCTATTTTAATGTATTTCTTCCAATTAGTATTTGTTTCTAATTGTGAGGCTGGGGGGCGACCAAGGGGCCAGGAATGCAATGTTGCAAACTCTGATTCAGTGTGAACCATACAGTTCAGTTCTGACGAAAGGCCATTGATCTACAAAGTTATCTTTCTTTCTCCACATGTGCTGCCTGATCCTCTGACTGTTTCCATTTTCTGCTTTTACTTTTATTGTGTTCATTCATGGGATGTAGGTGTCACTGGCTGAGCCAGCATTTATTGCCCATCCCTAATTGCCCATGAGCATGTGGTGGTGAGCTATCTTCTTGAACTTCTGCAGTCCTTGGGATGTATGTACACCCCCAGCACAGTGAGGAAAATCCAAGATTTTGACTGAGCAAATTTTAAATAATGTAAATATAATTCCAGGTTCGGCTGTTCTGTGGCTTGGAGGGGGACTTAAAGGTGATGTTCTGATGTAACCTTTGATTTTGGCCTTCTCGGTGGCAGAGATCATGTGTTCAAAAAGTAAAACGCAATGACTGTTGGTAGGTTACTGCACACCACATAGATAGTACATATTGCTGCCACTGTGTACCAATGCTGAAGTGATTCCAATTAAACGTGTTGGACTCTAACCTGGGGTTGTGTGATTTTTAACTTTGTACACTCCAGTCCAACATCGGCACCTCCTAATCAATGCTGAAGGTAGTGAATAGTTAAGGTGGTGAATTTGATTAGCACCAAATGGACTGCTTTGTCCCGGGTGGTTTTGAGATTCTTGCATGTTGCTGGAGCTGTATCCATTCAGGAAAGTGGACAGTCAGACTGCTGACATGTGCCCTATGGATGGTGGCCAGGCTTTGAGGAGTTAGGAGCTGAGTTACTAACTGCTGAATCACTAGTCTCCAACCTTCTCTTGCAGCCATTGTATTATTATGGCTTGGCCAATTGAGCTTCTGGTCAATCTTCTTTAGTTCTAAAATATACTTTATTCATAAAAATCTTTGCTTACATACATAGTCCCTAAGCAGTACTGTCTGTACAGTATGGAAACAAACAATATTGGAGTTTAACTCGAACTAACAAAGGCACCCCTTACTTGTACAAGATTATAACTAACATCTTAGAAGCATTGGGAGGTCTGATTACTGAACTGACCGTCATTTAACTTTAACAAAAACAGCTTAGATAATAGTCTTTCTAGACTGCACCTTGATGGAGCTACCACAAATTTCTGGTCGACTGTAAACCCCAGGATTTTGATAGTGGGAGATTCAGTGTTGGTAATACCATTGAATATCAAGGAGATATGGTTAGATCCTCTCTTGTTGGAGATAGTTACTGTTCGACACTTGTGTGGCCTAAATATTACTGCCATCAAGCATCTCAGTCTTAAATATGCCCAAGGACTCTGCTCCCACAGCTCTCTGTGGTAAGGAGTTCCAAAGTTTCATAATACCCTGATAGAATAAATATTATAACCACTAATCAGTCCAATTTGAATGTGAGCAGTATCTTGGGAGTGGTGAATGCTATTCAGAATTGTGCAATCATCAGTAACAAGGAGATAAGGTCATCCATGAAGCAGCTGAAGATGATTGGGCACGGGTCACTATTCTAAGGAACTCCTGTAGTGATATTCTGGAAGCAAGATGATTGACATCCAACAACCTCTGCATCTGCTTGTGTAGTAGATGTGACTTCCACCAGTAGAGAGATTATCCCCACCCCTAACCTCAATTCCTAATGAAGTTTTGCTCATGCTTGTGATGTCACACTTGGTTAACTGTGGCCTTGAAATCAAAAGCAGTCACTGTCAACTTCCCTCTTCTGTCCATGTTTGAAGCAAGGCTGCAATGAGATCTGGAGCTGCGTGGCCCTAGAAGAATCCAAGAGGGGCATCAATGAGCAGGCTATCATTTTGCAAGTGCCACTTGATAGCATTATTGATGACCCCTTTCTTTATCTTGCTGATGATCAACAGTTGGGAAGGGGGGAAAGGAATGGTAAAGCAGACATAATGGGAGAGTTTAGGACCAGAGGGTATAGTCTCAGAATAAAGAGTCACTAATTTAAGACTGAAATAGAAATTTTTCTCAGGGCAGTGTGAAACTTTGGATCATTGCTACCGAGAGCTGTGGGGGCAGAATCCTTGTGTTTATTTAAGACTGAGACAGATAGATTCTTGATCAGTCGGGAAATCAAATGTTATGGGGGAAAGCACAGGAAATTGGACACGAGGAATATCTGCTCAGCCATGATCCTACTGAATGGCAGAGCAGGCTCAGAGGGCTGAACAATTGATTCCTGTTCTAGTTGTGTATGTCTTATGGTTGCATAGTGGTAATGTCACTGGGTGAGTAATTCAGAGGGAGACAGTGAGGCCTGCCGATGCTGGAGATCAGAGTCAAGAATGTGTTGCTGTAATGTAGAGGCCCAGGCTGATGCTCTGGAATCCCACAAGAGTATTTGGTGAAATCTGAATTCAATCAACATATCTAGAAATAAAAGCTAGTCCTAGTCATGGTGACAACAAAATGAGAAACAGTTGTTGTAAGGGCCAATCTGGTTCATTAATGCTGTTGAGAGAGATTCTTTCTTGGTCTAACCTACGTATGGCTCTCTATCCCTGGCCATATGATTGACTGTTGCCTGTCCTCTTGAAATGGTCCAAGAAATCTCTAAGTTCAAGAACAACTGAAAATGGGCAACAAATACTGGCCTGGCCAACAATGCCCACATTCTATGAAAGGACAGAGGAAAGAAACAAAATCTTTTGTGGATAGGAGACATCTTGGCAATTTTCCACATTCCTGGGTAAGGCCAACACTATAGCTGTGTCAGAACAGCATTTAAAAACAACTGTGACTCCCTGGTGGTTTGCCACATTAATTCCCATTCCCAATCCTGCCCCAAGTTTCCAATTTTAGATGCAGGTACAATTACAACATTTATGGATGGCACGGTGGCACAGTGGTTAGCACTGCTACCTCACAGCGCCAGAGACCTGGGTTCAATTCCCACCTCAGGCAACTGACTGTGTGGAGTTTGCACATTCTCCCCGTGTCTGCGTGGGTTTCCTCCGGGTGCTCTCGTTTCCTCCCACAGTCCAAAGATGTGCAGGTCAGGTGAATTGGCCATGTTAAATTGCCCGTAGTGTTAGGTAAGGGGTATGGGTGGGTTACGCTTCGGCAGGTTGGTATGGACTTGTTGGGCCGAAGGGCCTGTTTCCACAGTGTAATGTAATCTAATCTTAAATGACATTTTGATAAAACCATAACTAGGAAAGGTTTAGAGGTATATAGTCCAAACACAGGCCAAGTGGGGCTAGTGTATTTTGGGAAACCTGGTCAGCATGGACCATTTGGGCCGAAGGGTCTGTTTTGATGCTCTATAACTCTACTCCATTCAAGATCAGTGTGAGGGTGTAGCACGCTGCACTCTCTGATTTGAAAATTGATGCAAGGGTCTTCAGAGCTTAGCTTTACTCAGTTTTATTCACAGAAATGAGGATGGGCTTGGGAGGATTTATCAATACCACTGAGAAGGTGGCATATTGAAATTTGAGATGGACAGCAGTGTGGTGTCTCAGTGATGAGCACTGCTGCCCCATAGCACCAGGGACCCAGGTTCAAATCCAGCCTCGTGCAACTGTCAGTGTGAAGTTTGCACATTCTCCCCGTGTTTGTGTGGGTTTCCTCTGGGTGCTCTGGTTTCCTCCCACGGTCCAAAGATGTGCAGGTTAGGTGAATTGGCCATGGGAAATGTGGATGGGATGGGTTCAAGTCCCAACTGCTCTCTAAGTGTGTCATAACATCTTTGAATTGATTGATTAGAAAATATTTCTCGCATGACCTTTCTACCCTGCTCGTGGGAATGAATGGCTATTTCTTCGAATTTCACGGCAGTTTCATTAAATTTCCAATTTGCAGTACTGCTTCCTATTTCGCTTTCTCACTCGTTCCCTTATCTCCCGTTTTCTTATTCCCTCTGCTTGTATTTTTTAAAAACATTTTTCCCCTATTTTAAATACTTTTGTCTCCTTTAGCTACCTGCATCACCCCACGTTTGATTTGTGACGGTGTAATCCAAGTCTTTGCTGGAGCAGGCAGTCAATGCGTATCTGCAAAACTCCAAAACTCACAACCTGTTTTGTTTCCCCCCTTGAACTGATGTCGATTGACGTGCCGTGCATTTCAGATCATCAGCCTGCTTTGCTTTATCAGACATTTTGTTTCAAGAGACGCTTTCCCTTTAAGATCTCCCCAAACCCCGGGCGAAAAAGGAACACCTTTTCTGCTACGTCCATCCTACTTACCTTGAAAGACAATCCACGCAAATATTTTTTTTTGGGGAAAAAAAAAGTTCAGCAAATGATCCGTTGAGCAACTGACTTATTTCCCTAGCCCTACCCTCAAAAACAGGCACGTACATCAAACTCTCTTCCTGCACTGTGTCACATTGTCGGCAACAGCAGCGCTGCGCTCACACATCCTCCTTTACATTTGGTAGCAATTGAGCCAGAACGTGTTTAATATTGAAACCTGCAGCAAGCCTTTCTCTGTGTGTGTGTGTCTCTCGCGATGTTTAAACTATGCTGTGCCCTGCCCAGTGCTGTGTGGAGCTAACTGTTGGGTTTTTGTGTGTGTGTGTGTATATCCAGCAGTAACACTCCCCCACCCTCCCTCCGCACTCTGAGCCGCCAATGGGAGCTCAGCGCCGACTTATAACAGCTGAGGCCGCCCAGGGATGTGAGAGATAAAGAGGGAAGGACACAGAGAAAGAGAGAGAGAGTGAGCGCTGCAGTTACTGAGGAATACAGGGAGGGGGGTAAAAAAATAGAGACAAGGCTCCGGCTGGGAGCTGATTCCCATGAATGTGTGGGCTCTGGGAGTAGCCCCTCTAACATTGTAGTGAGCAGCAGTGTCTAGAGGGACCGAGCGGTAAAAATAGCAGCGAGAGGGGGATATCAGGTTTACACAGGGTCTGACTGAGACAGAGGAGGGATCAGTGTGGTTGTAGTCTCCCTCCTCTCTTTTTGTTTCAGCTGAATTTGACTGGGGTTTCTTTTGTTTGAGGTCCCCTTCTGCTGTTGTTGTTGTTATTTTAATAGGTTTAATAGTGTTGGTTGGCGGGCCGAGGGCAGGAGCAGGAGTAGACGGTGAGGATGGAGCCTGGTTCCCCCAGCTCCCCGGCCGGAGAGCAGCCTCCAGCCGCTCCGCCCGAGCCTGTCGTGCCGCTCCGTCCAGTGGCCAGTCAGAGCCGCTTCCAGGTCGACCTGGTGACTGAGGGGGCGGCAGGAGCGGCAGAGGGGCCGAAGGGACGGAGCCCCAGCCCGAGCCCGGAGCAGGAGGACCAAGGCATCGCTCCCCCCGGGGATGAGAGCACGGCAGCGGCGGCCGAGGAGGCGAAAGGCAGGTTCCGGGTGAATTTCGTGGACCCGGCTTGGGAGGAACCGGCCGGCTCGGGCTGCGGGGTTTCCCCGCAACAGGCGCCACCGCAAGGCAGCGAGGCGGCGATGAATGGCTACCCCCAGAACGGTGACACCTTGCTGAGTGAGGGCAGCCTGCAGTCGGCCGGCACCACCACCCATCATTACTATGATACACACAGCAACACCTACTACCTGCGAACTTTCGGCCACAACACCATCGATGCAGTGCCCAGGATCGATCATTACAGGAATACAGTGGCTCAGCTCGGAGAGAAACTCATCAGACCCAGCCTGGCGGAGCTACACGATGAGCTGGACAAGGTACATTAGCGCATCTCTCTCCCTCTCCGTCCCTCCCTAGGCTGTGTACACCACCCTGGTGGTCAGCGGCTCCCAGCCTGTCCCTGTCTCTGTCTCTGTGTGCCCTGACATCCTTGTGGATGTGGTATGCTGAAAATTGATGGAATGCCGACATTTGTTCCATGCTTTGGTTCACACTCTCTGGCAGTGAAATTGTGTAGCTTGCAGGTCAGCTGGTGCTGTGATGGAAGGAAGTTAGTCAGGAATTAGAAGTGATTGAGAACATTTTTAAACAAAAAAAAATCATCCACACTTTTTTTTTGCCTGTACAATCTATTATCCTGCCCTCCTGCTACTGGTTATATTGATAAGGGATAGTGGTGATGTACTTGTAGCGTGACAAATTTTCACTAAAATAGACAGACTATGCGTAACTGAGAATGAATGCGCAGAATTAACTTTCCTTCTAAAGGTTGTGTGCAGATGTGGGCACTAAAACAGTTGCTCCCTAGCTCTAGATTTCCAGGTGTGCATATAACAAATGCTGCTCCCATGACATGACATTCGCTGGACAATCTTTTACCCTTCTAATTGCAAGCAATGGATTCCAGTGACTTGGAATTCAAAGTCAGTATTAAGATTTAGTTCTTCAAGGGTAGGTGGTGGTCGAGTATCATAGCTGCACTGTTAATCCAGAGACCCTGGTAATGTTCTGGGGACCCAGGTTCGAGTCCTGCCATGACCGACGGTGAAATTTGAATAAAATTCCAGATTTTTATTAAGAGTCTAATGAGGACCATGAATCCATGGTTCAGTAATGTCCTTGGGGAAGGAAACTGCCATCCTTACCCAGTCTGGCCTACATGTGACTCAAGACCTGCAGTAATGTGATTGATTCTTAAATACCCTCTGGGCAGTAAACACTGGATGAGCAGTGACTGCCTTATCCCCTGGATAAATTAAAAACCTTTTTTGAGACATTGTTAGATGGGAGGTTTGTATTTAATGTTTGGATGAAGTTTTTTTGTGGTACGATATGCTGTGTTCTTACAGGTGTGTCTATGGGATGTTCAGTTTCTTTCCATTGGTGTTCTCTTCCTCCAGTCTCTTTCTTTTTTTCCCCCACTCCCATGTAGTTATCCATCCCCATTGCTGGCCTGTTCCACAGTAAACCATCATTTTTGATATCACTAAAGATGCTAACCATACCATAAAACTTTTGGGAATTTTTATCGGCTGTCCTCTTCATTCAATAATTGCTGAAGACTGCAACTAAAGCAGATTAACAGCATCGGAGTTTCAATGTTAAAAGCTAGGCAGGGGTTACTTTTGGGTGATTAAACCCTCATTTAAATGAAACTGTGTTAGACTTGCAAAATGCCCAGTGTGTTTAGATGCTGTGTTGTTGGTATTGAGTAATCGGTTCCTGTTGTTTGTGCATGTGGTTCTTTTTTTTTGACAGCAGCTGACGGTATTGGTCGTAACCTTTGACCTGCCATTCTGTAGTAGGAACTTTGTGAAAACCCAATCTTTATCCTGCTGAAAAATAGATTTGGGCTCTTTGTGTGGCAGTTCTGCAAGTGGATATATTATTTAGGCATGGACTTTGCTGAATAATGACCCTTCAGGTGTGATGAACTGTGCTGAACAGTCTGGGAGATTTGCTGCCACAGTTCACTTTTTCTCCTGTTGGTCGACGAGTCCCAGAAGATCTTGTGTGATAGAAAGAAACCATTTTACAGTTTAATACATAACACTGTCCTTGTCTACACAAGGGTACAGTCTACTGCACCATAGCAACTATGTACAAGTTACACTTTAAACGATTGCTATTGCTATTTCCAAGATTGAGGGAGACCTTGGTACTTCATCTTGCTCCTTTTTGTTTTGAGGTCCAAATCTGTTCTCCTACATCCCATTTAGCTGGTCCACAAATACAATGGTGGATTGTGTACCACTAAACAAAACTGTTTATTTCTTGTTGTGTCACTATGCATTTGAAATGTAGAAATTGTTGATATTGATTAGCATAATGCATTCATGACTTGTCTCTTTTTAAAAATTGGGTCAATAATCCAATTACTCAATTATTATGCATCCTTTAAATAGTAAAGGGATATCACAAACATACTTTTGAAGTTTAACTGCTAGGCTTTTACTGAAACTGTACCTGACTTAGTCCTAATCTAAATAACGCAATAGTTTGGATGTTACAGGTGTAATAATACAAAAGGCAGCACTTGCAAACAGCGGTTTGTAATTCTATTTGTCCATTTAAACATGGAATTACAGCTGTTGCTGTCACCTCCCCCTTTTTAGAATAGATTCTCTACAGTGTGGAAGCAGGTCATTTGGCCCAACTAGTCCACACCGACCCTGCGATGAGTAACCCTCCCAGACCCATTCCCCTACCCCTATAATACTACATTTACCCCTGGCTAATGCACCTAACCTACACATCCTGAACACTATGGGTAATTTAGCATAGTCAAATCACCTAACCTGCACATCTTTGGACTGTGGGAGGAAACCGGAGCACCTGGAGGAAACCCATGCAGACACTGGGAGAATGTCTGTGTGGAGTTTGCACAGTCATTCAAGGCTGGAATTGAAGCTGGGTCCCTGGCACTGTGAGGCAGCAGTGCTAACCACTGAGCCACCGTGCTGCCTCTTCTAGATGACTTAAGTCCCAACGTAATGGAAATCTTGGATCACTTGGTTTGATCTGAACATCGAATATTTATATTATTAGCCTGACTGTAGAAACTCTTCAAGGATCTGTCTTTACTGAGATGTAGAACATTACAGCGCAATACAGGCCCTTCAGCCCTTGATGGTTTCACCGGTCGGTGCAACAATCTGAAGCCCATCTAACTTACGCTATTCACTTTCATCCATTATGTTTACCCAATGACCATTTAAATGCCCTTTAAAGTTGGCAAGTCTACTACTGTTGCAGGCAGGGCATTCCACACCCCTACTACTGAGTAAAGAAACTACCTCTGACATCTCTCCTATATCTGTCACCCCTCAATTTAAAACTATGTGCCCTCATGCTAGCCATCACCATGCGAGATAAAAGGCTCACTGTCCAACCTATCTAATCCCTCGATCATCTTTTATGTCTCTAAACCACCTCTCAACCTTCTCTTTAATGAAAACAGCTTAAAGTTTCTCAGCCTTTCCTCATAAGACCTTCCCTCCATACAAGACAACATCCTGGTAAATCTTCTCTGAACCCTTTCCAAAGCTTCCACATCTTTCCTGTAATGCAGTGACCAGAACTGTACACAATACTCCAAATGTGGCTGCATCAGAGTTTTGTACAGCTGCAACATGACCTTGTGGTTCCAAAACCCAATCCGTCTACCAATAAAAACTAACGCACCATATGCCTTCTTAACAACCATATCAACCTGGGTGGCAACTTTCAAGGATCTATGTATATGGATACTGCTCATCTACAATATCAAAAATCTTACCATTAGCCCAGTACTCTGCATTCTTGTTAGTCCTTCCAAAGTGAATCACCTCCCACTTTTCCACATTAAACTCCATTTGCCACCTCTCAGCCCAACTCTGCAGCTTATCTGTGTCCCTCTGTAACCTGCAACATCCTTTCGCACTGTCCACAACTTGACCAATCTACAAATTTACTAACCCATCCTTCTAAGCCCTCATCCAGATCATTTATGAAAATGCCAAACAGCAGTGGGCCCAAAACAGATCCTTGTGGTACACCACTATAACCGAACTCCGGAATGTACGTTTTCCACCATCAACACCCTCTGTCGTCTTTCAGCTAGCTAATTTTTGATCCAAACTGCTAAATGACCCTCGGTCCATGCATCTGTATTTTCTGCAGTAGTCTACTGTAGGGAGCCTTGTCAAATGCCTTACTGAAATCCATATACACCACAACTGCTTACCCTCATCCAGCTGTTTGATCACCATCTCAAAGAACTCCATAAGGTTTGAGAGGCACAACTTACCTTCACAAAACTCTGTTGACTATCCCTAATCAAATTATTCCTTTCTAGATGATAAATCCTCTTCCAATAATTTACCCACAACAAAATAAGGCTCCCTGGTCTATAATTACCAGGGTTGTTTATACTCCCCTCCTTGAACAAGGGGACAACATTTGCTATCCTCCAGTCTTCTGGCAGTATTCCTGCAGACATAAAGATCAAAGGCTCTGCAATTTTCTCCCTAGTTTCCCAGAGAATCCTAGGATAAATTCCTTTTGACCCAAAATGCTTACCTATTTTCACACTCTGCTGAATTGCTAACTCCACCTCCTTGTGAACCTCAATCCTGACTAGTCTACTAGCCTGCATCTCAGCATTGTCTTTTGCCAGTGTGAATACTGATAATATTTATTTAGCGCCTCTTCTATAACCTTGGACTCCATGCACAACCTCCCACTGTCCTTGACTGATCCTAGTCTGTCTTTAGTCATTCTATAGGTATGTCAGGATTTAAAAAAAAATGCTTTGGGGTTTTCTTTGATCCTACTCACCAAAGACTTCTCATGTCCCCTCCTGGCTCCTCTTAGCTCTCTTTAGGTCTTTCCTCAAGTACCCTAATTGAGCCTTCACATCTCTCCTTTATATAAAGTCACGTCCTTCAGCCTGACGAGAGATTCAACCTCTTTAGTAAGCCACGGCTCCCTTGCTCAACACTTCCTGCCTGACAGGTACCTACTTATCAAGGACACGCAGTAGATGTACCTTGAGCAAGGTCTACACTTCAATTGTGCCCATTCCCTGCAATTTCCTTCCCCATCCTATCATCCTAAATCTTGCCAAATCTCATTATAATTGCCTTTCCCCCAGCTATAGCTCTTACCCTGCAGTATATACCTAATCCCTTTCCATCACTAAAGTAAACCTAACTGAATTGTGGTCCCTATCACCAAATCTAACAACTGGCCTGTTTCATTACCCAATCCAGTGTGGCCTCGCCCCCTTGTTGGCCTGCCTACATTGAACAAAAACTGACCCATATATAATACTCTAAGTATAGCTTTTCCAGTCAATATTTGGCAAGTTGAAGCCCCCCATAAACAGCTACCCTGTTACACTCGCTCCTATCCAGAATCATCTTTGCTATCCTTTCCTCTACATCTCTGGAACTATTTGGAGGCCTATAGAAAACTCCCAACAGGGTGATCTCTCCTTTCCGGTTTCTAACTTCAGCCTATGCCACCTCAGGACGTTTGATGAGGACTTATCTACTTTCTGCCACCGTAATACTGTCCTTGACTGACAATGCCACACCTTCCTCCCCTTTTTATTTTAACCACCTCCCCTCATCTTACTGAAACATCTAAACCATGGAACCTGCAACAATCATTCCTGTCTCTATTCTAGCCCATGCCTCTGAAATGGCAACAACGTCAAAGTCTCGGGTACCGACCCATGCTGCAAGTTCACCCACCTCATTCTGGATGCTCCTGGCATTGAAGTAGACACACTTCAAACCACTGCCTGCCGGTACACTCCTTTAAAACTTGATACCTTATTCATGACCTCACTTCTTGTCAACCTCCTGGACACTGGAGCAACAACTAAGGTTCCCATCCGCCTGCTGAGTTTAGTTTAAACCCTCCCGAAGACCATTAGCAACCCCCCCCCCCCCCCCCCCCCCCCCAAAAAATATTGGTACCCCTCTTCTTCTTGAGGTGAAGACTATCCGATTCGTAGAGGTCCAACCTACAGAATGAGCCCCAATTATCCAGGTATCTGAATCACTCCCTCCTGTATCATCTCTACTCAGGTGTTCACGTGCTATCTCTCCGTATTCCTCGCCTCACTAGCACATGGCACAAACCAGAGATAACAACTCTGTTCTAGCTCTAAGCTTCCACCCTAACTCCGTGAATTTCTGCCTTCCATCCCCATGCTTGTGTGTAATTACATTTTTGTTACCTACCAAACGCTATTATTTCTAACAAGTGTTCTAGTCCTGAAAGTTAATCTTGTTTATGCAATGTTTTAATTCTGTTTGCAATGATCCACAGACTTTGAAGTTATAAGTTGATGTTGAATAGTTCAACTTGAAACTTAATTTCATGTGTGCTCCAATCTTTATTTTGCTTTTTTATATATTTCACTTAAAATATTAATCAAGGCTTTTTACTTCAAACTTTGTCTGAAAACGTGATTGGCTGTTCTCCTTGACACCTCAATTTCCAGATGCCACAGATTTCCTCTGCTGCATGATGCCATCTTTGTTGGCAGTTTCTCTTTTCTCCAGTTTATAATGAGAGCTGTCACCTTGATGCTGTCTAACTTTAGGCCATAGTGTTCTGGAACAAAGGTGAGGGGATAAGCGCTGCATTGCTTAAGCTACTATACTTTTGGAGCTGGGACTGTCACCACCACCAAAAAGAGAATAGTCCTCTTGTTTCTTCAAATTGCACAGGTATTTAATGGCATCCAGATTTCTTTTTTTTTAAGTATGCTTGATGTTTTGGCTTTCAAGTTATTTTTGAAGTCCTCTTAAACAGCCACTTGTTCAGTAGCAACGTTTTTTGTTGTTACAACTTCATACCTCAATACCATGTCCAGGTGAGGTGAGGATCATCTTTGAATGTGTGGCATCAAGGAGCCCTAGCAAAACTGGAGTCCATAGGAATCTGGAGAAATGACTGCTGTGGAATCATATGCAGGAAAGTTATTGGTAATCTTATCAGCTGTAAGCCATTTCTGCAGGAATATCAGAGTATTATCCTATGCTTAAACATGTTCAGGTTGCCTTGCCTCCATTATTATGTTCAGCACCATTCACGACTCCTTGGGCTGAGAAGTGGTAAATGGAACACAACACCATACAAGTGCAAGGTAATGATCACTTCCATTAAATCATTGCCCCTTGACATTCAATGGTGTTGCCATCACTACATTTCCCCCTAACACCTCCTTCGGGTTACTATTTTCCAAAAACTGAACCAGATTCGCCATATAATGAAGTGGCTACAAGAGCGTGTCAGAGGCTGGGAATCCTGCAGTGAGTAGTTCACTCCCCCTGACTTCTCCAAGCCTGTCAACTGCGTACAAGACAGGAGTGTGATGGGATACTCCGCTGGTCTGTATGAGTGCAATCCCAATTACACTCAAGAAGCTTGACATAATCCAGGACAATGCAGCCCACATCCACAAACATCCACTCCTTCCATCCACTGACACAGCAGCAGTGTGTGCTATCTACAAGACACACACTGCAGAAGTCACCAAAGATCCTTAGGCACTATCCAAAACTTTTAATCACTACCATTTTAGAAGAAACACTGAAACATCAGGTTCCCCTCCAGCTGTTTACTGCCCTGAACTGAAATTATATTACTGTTCCTTCAGTCACCACTACCTTCTGCAAGGACACCTAGGGATGGGTATTAAATGCTGGCTCAACCTGTAATGCTCACACTTCATGAGCAAAATAAAAAAAAAATCAAGAGCTCACCACCACTTGGGCTGATGTGTGGAGTAAATGTTATTTGCCAGCAATTGCTAACTCCAACAACAGAGACTCTGACGATATCCACTTAGCACTCAGTGATATTACCATCACTGAATACTTCACCATCAACACTTGTTATTACCATTTGACCAGGGACTGAATTGTAGAAATTATACTGTGGCTCCAAGAACTGTTTTGGCTGAGGATTCTGATGAATTCCTCCCCTGTGAATCTGCAGAAAAATGTTGGTGACTTTAAAATAGTTAATTGTCTTGAGGGTTTGAAGTCCAAGAGCTAACTATTTTTAACTCCAGCTGTGTCAGGCTGCATCAGTTGTGTGTATAGCTGGCTGTGGTAGTGTGTGTGTTGCTGGAAAAGCACAGCAGGTCAGGCAGCATCAAAGGAGCAGGAGAATCAACGTTTCGGGCAAAAGCCATTCATCAGGAGTGAGGCTTGTGAAACGTTGATTCTCGCGCTCCTTGGATGCTGACAGACCTGCTGTGCTTTTCTAGCACCACATTCTCTACTCTGATCTCCAGCATCTGCAGTCCTCACTTTCTCCTGGCTGGATATAATGGAGGGTACAGACACCAGCTGGGAGGAGAATGGGATGCACTTTACCACATGCCTGGATCAGTGCACCAGCAACAATACTGTAGTGTCCATTCTAGCCAGACAAAGCAGCCTGCTCTTAAACACCCCATCATCTTAAATGATCACTCTGTCCCACCACCATAGAGGCTACAATGTGAACTATGTACAGTTAAAAGCTAAAGTTGCCATAATCCCAGCAGACCACAGGGCTGCTGTCTCATGACAGAGCTGTTTGGTGATGGTTTAAGCTGAGGGCCACCATGCTTCGGGTGTGGGGAGAGGTTGAGAAGGAGAATCCTTCATGGTAACCTCCGATGTTGTGTGAATTGAGCCCACGCTGTTGACATCGCAAACCAGCTGTGCGGCTAACTGACTCCTAAACTCACCACCTACACACTTCAGCAACTTACCAAGGCTCCTTTGTGACTGCACCTTCCAAACCTGTGAGCTCTGCCACCTGGGAGGAGAAAGAACGCAGACGAATGGGTTCGGAGTTCCACTGCCTGCTGAAGAGGATGCCACCTCCACCTCATTTGAGTTTTTCCCCCAAGTGTGGGACTTCTGTTCACCTCGATTAAAATTGTCACCCTCACCCCCACCCCACCAATCCAACAGTGATCACTACTTTTTTGGCTGGCCACAATAAGGTTTTTTTAAAAAAAATTAGTTGTTATTTACAGCAGTGTAAATCCAAGTTCATTTGTATAAGTATATACTGTTTGAGTACTAATAACTACCTGACATAACTGTGGAACAATATATGCACAAGTGTGACCACAAAGTAGGAAAAATTGGTTATTTTTGACAGACTTGTGACTCATCAGTACTTGTTAGTATCTATCAGAGCTGAAAATGTGCTGCTGGAAAAGCGCAGCAGGTCAGGCAGCATCCAAGGAACAGGAGAATCGACGTTTCAGGCATCAGCCCTTCAGGAATCCTGAAGAAGGGCTGATGCCTGAAACGTCGATTCTCCTGCTCCTTGGATGCTGCCTGACCTGCTGCGCTTTTCCAGCAACTCATTTTCAGCTCTGATCTCCAGCATCTGCAGTCCTCACTTTCTCCCCTAGTATCTATCAGACTCATGCTCATAGGAATATGATTGATAACATTAAAAAAAAATGTGCTTGGAACATTTTTATATTGGCCTCCCTTGCCTTCTGCATTAGCTAAGGCCATTACCTTCAATACAAAGGCTTTTTCTTTTTGCTGAGATATGACTCTTTTTTTTTTGCGAGCAACTATCATGTGCCTTTACCCTTGCGACACAACATTTTAATTTCCAAATCTAGACCAGCAAATGTCAAGCTGTAGGGAGTATTTTTCAGCTCTGCAGATGTTCAATGGAAGCTTTCTGATCTCTCTAAGCTTAATTTTACACTGCACAGTGCATTTACCACTGAGTCATCACCAGCTTTGTGTTTTATCAATGAATTCAAAATAACTCTTTCTTTCTCTTCTGTCAAACTGTCTAACACTTTGTTTGAGGTCAGCTGTCACTCTGAAACGTGAGCAGTCATGTTTCTTGCAGTTTTTAAAGTATTTTGGTTGTGTACATGCCATTGCATTGTTTCTAATTCATTTGTTTCTCTTTGGGAATTTGGGTACACAATATTTGATGTTAATTCCCATACTTTTTGTAGTCTGCCGAGCTTCTGTATTAGATGTGAGATTGCACAGTTGATATCAGTTGACCTTGGGATGCTGCTGTTCCCAGCTGTAATACAGGCTTGTTTTTACAAACAATAGCATTTCCATCCCTGAAGGCAGTTTAAGCCTACTGGAATACTGCCTGCAAAAAAAAACTAATTGAGGTTCCATTTTCTAGTATTTTGCTTTTGAAGATCATTAAACTTCCCTGAGCAAGCATCCAAAAATGGCCAGTAATCGTACCATGCCGCATGATGGCTCAATGGTTAGCACCACTGTATCACAGTGCCCAGGACCCAGACTCCATTCCAGCCCTGAGCAATGGTGTTTGTGCATTCTCTCCATATCTGCATCGGTTTCTGCTGGGTGCTCTGGTTTCATCCCACAGTCCAAAGGTGTGCAGATTAGATGGATTGACCATGTTATATTGCCCATGGTGTGCAGGCTAGGTGGGAAATGCGGGGTGGTAGGGGTGGGTTTGGGTGGGGTGTCTAATTATTAGATGAGATTTCCCTACAGTATGGAAACACAGGCCATTTGGCCCAACAAGTCCACCCTGACCCTCCAGAGTAACCCATCCAGACCCATTCCTGTACCCTATATATTTACTAATGTACCTAACGCTATGGGCAATTTAGCACAGCCAATCCACCTAACCTGCACACCTTTGGGCTGTGGGAGGTAACCAGAGCACCCGGAGGAAACCCACACAGACATGGGAAAATGTGCAAACTCCACACAGACAGTTGCCTGAGGTGGGAATCAAACCCAGGTCCCTGGAACTGTAAGGCAGCAATGCTAACCACTGAGCCACCTGTTCAATGGGCCCACACTGTTGGGATTCTGTGTTTCACTGAATTCCTGCTGGACATACACATGGACAGCAGTGAATTGAGGGGTGTGTAGGTAAGGTTATTTTACATTGGGATTAATCTTCTGCACACATCGTAGGCCGAAGGGTCTGTTCTGTGCTGTACTGTTCTATGTTCTATAGTGTCTGTATAAACTTTTCTCTTAAACAGTGCTGCTACACATTTCTAATTCTCTACACAAGCCTTTTCTTAAAAAAAAAAGCATGGAAAGTTATGCTGTTGTTAATTCTAGTACCTGAAGACATAAACATGGTTGTTTTAGTTTTAACTAACTTGAGGCAACTTGAACATCTGACTTTTGCTGAGCTCTATAATCAGGATGACCTCCAATCTTTAAGACTTGGAGATCACTGCATTTTCTAATTGTCTGCCGAAAATTAAGTATTTTGGACAAAAAAAAATAGACTAGAGAACCAATACTGTAAATCATGGTGCTTAAGATGACCTCCTGTTTCTGACCCCAAAAGCTATGGTTTTGTATATATTAGATATGGGTACACAAATAGTTGTTCACTCCATGGATGCAGGTTTTATTTGGTACCTTTGTCTATAACTGGGCACAAAGTATCTCAATTTTTTCAAAACATTTGTGGCCACCAATATCATGCCAATGGTTCACTTTCAACAATATATGTTGAACCCATCCTTTAATTTGATATTTGTATGTTTCTGACATTGGCTTGCTCTTGCTCATAAATGAATGTACCTGCTGCAGATGCACAGCAGTAGTTTCAGATGGTCCTCACCACCATCTTCTAAATAGCAAATAAGGATTGGCACCAAATGTGTACATCCCCCTGAAAAAAAACTGTTAAAAGACAAAACACGGTGAAGACTACTTTTAAACCTAATCATAACTACAATCTTTTATAACTGCAATCCAATTGCATTAGAAGGTGATGGTTTACCATCTTGAACAAGTGCAGCCTGACTGTAGGAACATCAACTGAATGCAGGGAACTTTGAAGCTTTTGATTGATACCCCATCAATCAGTGACCCGAAACTGGATTGGCCAGCTGAGATTTTGGGTTAGAAACACTCCTGACTCCTCAAAACCTCTGCATCATTAACAATACACCATCTATTAATATAGAGATCATTTCAACACTACATGAGCAAATTTTGAATTTTAATTGCTGATTGAGACCTGTGAAGCTATCTTTTTGTTGTTTTTTTTTAAAAAATTGAATGTTAGGGTTTAGAGTCATGGAGATGTACAGCATGGAAACAGACCCTTCAGTCCAACTCGTCCATGCCAACCAGATATCCCATCCCAATCTAGTCCCACCTGCTAGCACCTGGCCCATATCCCTCCAAACCTTTCCTATTCATATACCCATCCAAATGACTCTTAAATGTTGCAATTGTACCAGCCTCCACCACATCCTCTGGAAGCTCATTCCATACACGTACCACCCTCTGCGTGAAAATGTTGCCCCTTGGGTCTTTTTTTTAATATGTATCTTTCCTCTCTCACCCTATGCCCTCTAGTTCTGGACTCCCTGATCCTAGGGAAAAGACTTTGCTTATTTATCATATCCATGCCCCTTATAATTTTGTAAACCTCTATAGTCCATTACACCTCCAATTTTGGTGTCCTCTTCAAACTTACTAACTGTACCTCTTATGCTCGCACCCAAATTATTTATGTAAATCACAAAAAGTAGAGGACCCAGCACCGATCCTTGTGGCACTCCACTGGTCACAGGCCTCCAGTCTGAAAAACAACCCTCCACCACCACCCTCTGTCTTCCACCTTTTGAGCCAGTTCTGTATCCAAATGGTTAGTTCTCCCTGTATTCCATGAGATCTAACCATGCTAATCAGCCTCCCATGGGGAACCACGCATGCCTTACTGAAGTCCATATAGATCACATCTACTGCTCTGCCCTCATCAATCTTCTTTGTTACTATTTCAAAAAATTCAGTCAAGTTTGTGAGACATGATTTCCCACACACAAAGCCATGTTTACTATCCCAAATCAGTCCTTGCCTTTCCAAATACATGTACACCTTGTGCCTCAGGATTCGCTCCATCAACTTGCCCACCACTGAGGTCAGGCTCACCGATTTATAGTTCCCTGGCTTGTCTGGCACCTCACTTGTGACTATTGATGATACAAATATCTCAGCAAGAGGCCCAGCAATCACTTCTCTAGCTTCGTAGTGTTCTCGGGTACACCTGATCAGGTCCTGGGGATTTATCCACTTTTAACCTTTTCAAGACATCCAGCACTTCCTCCTCTGTAATCTGGACATTTTGCAAGATGTCACCATCTATTTCCCTGCAGTCTATATCTTCCATATCCTTTTCCACAGCAAATACTGATGCAAAATATTCATTTAGTATCTTCCCCCCCCCCCCCCCCCCCCCCCCCCCCCCCCCACCTTTTCTGTGGCTCCACACAAAGGCCGCCTTGCTGTTCTTTGAGGGGCCCTATTGTCTCCCTAGTTACCTTTTTGTCCTTAATATATTTGTAAAAACCTTTTGGATTCTCCTTAATTCTATTTCCCAAAGCTATCTCATATCCCCGTTTTGCCCTCCTGATTTCCCTCTTAAGTATACTCCTACTTTCTTTATACTATTTACTCGATCTATCCTGTCTATAGCTGACATATGCTTCCTTCTTTTTCTTAACCAAACCCTCAATTTCTTTAGTCATCCAGCACTCCCTATACCTACCAGCTTTCCCTTTCGCCCTGACAGGGATATACTTTCTCTGGATTCTGGTTATCTCACTTCTTCTGAAGGCTTCCCATTTTCCAGCTGTCCCTTTACCTGCGAATATCTGCCTCCAATCAGCTTTCGACAGTTCTTGCCTAGTACCGTCAAAATTGGCCTTTCTTCAATTTAGAACTTCAACTTTTAGATCTGGTCTATCCTTTTCCATCACTATTTTAAACGAATAGAATTATGGTCACTGGCTCCAAAATGTTCCCCCACTGACACCTCAGTCACCTGCCCTGCCTTATTTCCCAAGAGTAGGTCAAGTTTTGCACCTTCTCTAGTAGGTACATCCACATACTGAATCAGAAAACTGTCTTGTACACACTTAACAAATTCCTCTCCATCTAAACCTTTAACACTATGGCAGTCCCAGTCGACATTTGGAAAGTTACAATCCCCTACCATAACTACCCTATATTGTACAGATAGCTGAGATCTCCTTACAAGTTTGTTTCTCAATTTCCCTCTGACTATTGGGGAGGGGGTTTAAAAGCATTTGAATGTAGAAACATAATTACAACAAAGTTGAAAAGATTGCATGTTAATTCCTGGATAGGAAATGAAACTAAAATTTGTTCCCTTTTCTTAAATTTTGGATTAATGCCCTCTCAGGCTCTGTGTTTGTGGGGCTGGGCTATATGGGAGATTTGTACTTTACTCCAGTTTCATATTGAATTCCACTTGGACTATTTTGGTTAGATACCAAATGTTTTACATTAAAATCTAGCAAATCTTGTCTTAAATTGGACAGAGATACCTTTTTTATTTATCATTTTTGATAGACCTCCTGAATTTCTTTTTGCATTATAACTTAATCACCTGCAGTAATAGCAGAGCGTTCTTTTTGCTAACTTTGTATTTTGCTAATGGGTACTTAAACAGACCCATAGAAATTTTAGTTTTTGGAAGGGGGGAGCTTGGGGGAGAATCTAGAGTTCAGCTGTTTATGCATGATATTCTACCTATTTCAATGGAACTTGGGTGATTTGCTGAAGTAACAGTTGAATGAGTCAGTAAGTTTCTATCAAATAGAAGGTCACCTCTGAGGCATGTTGGAGATGGGCATTAAATACTAGCCTTGCAAATGATGATGTTTGAAGTCGCATGATCAATTCTATAAAAAGGTGATGTCAAGGCGGAAATGGACTACTCTTGTTAATATGGTATGGATTGCAGTGTCTAAAAAAGAATGATTGAAAATTTTGGGTATGAACTTGGGTAGGAAGTTGGATAAATGCTTGAAGGGATAGCATTTTGCAGGGCAGTGGGACTAACTGGATATCTTTTTCAATGGTGGCACAGTGGTTAGCACTGCTGCCTCACAGCGCCAGGGACCCGGGTTCAATTCCCGACTCAGGCCACTGACTGTGTGGAGTTTGCACATTCTCCCCGTGTCTGCGTGGGTTTCCTCCGGGTGCTCCGGTTTCCTCCCACATTCCAAAGATGTGCACGTCAGGTGAATTGGCCATACTAAATTGCCTGGAGTGTTAGGTAAAGGGGTAAATGTACGGGAATGGGTGGGTTACGCTTTGGCGGGTCGGTGTGGACTTGTTGGGCCGAAGGGCCTGTTTCCACACTGTAAGTAATCTAATCTAATCTAACAATATAGGCCAAATAAAACACAACCAAAGAGGCTATGATGTCATGAAAACTAGTCCATAACTTATCATGTCAATGTACGGTGGGAAATCGCATCTTGTGAGCAGATCATTTTTGTCTGTTAGCAATTCCAGCATATTTAAAACTGAAGTGAGCACCTGACACTGACTATTTATGTCATGGGCATTGTTCAGCTTTTTGACCTGAACTTTGTCAGTTGGATGTCGGGTAAGCTCAATTTTGTAAATAGTGTTTCAGCTTCTGATCTGTGAAGTTGGTGGTGATAATGCAGTTCTTATCCAGGTAGTTTAAGAGGTTCTGGATGGCTGTTTGATTCCTCTATTCTGGACTCTGGTTATGAGTAAGTTGGCTGCTGTTGGCATTATACATTAACCTCATTTATGGGTGAAGACTATCTGAAATGCTTTTGACAAGTGTGATGTGACAGTGCGTAAATGCAGTTTTTATGCACATGACACTTGAGCTATGTAAATGGACTTTGATTGTTCAGATGGTTTGTGTAAGAACCCCTTTGGCCCAGCAAGTCCACACCAACCCTCCAATGAGTAACCTTCCAGACCAATCTCTCCCTGACTAATGCACCTAAACCTCCACATCCTGGAGCACTACAGGCAATTTAGCATGGCCAATTCACCTAACCTGCACATCTTTGGATTGTGAGAGGAAACCCACGCAGACACTGGGAGAATGTGTGGAGTTTGCACAGACACACTCCCGAGGCTGGAATCGAACCTGGGTCCCTGACGCTGTGAGGCAACAGTGCTAACTGCTGAGCCATCGTGCCGCCCTGATATATAGTCATGATATAGGAAACAGCACTGTAATCCCGGAGGCATTGCAGTCCTTTTGTGAATTTATTTTTTTTAAAAAATCACTAGACGTTTACTTCTGTTCTGCTACAGAAGTGGCTCATTCTGTGTCAAGCCAGTAATTTCAAATATTTTGTCATCGCAGGTGGATTGCAGCAGCTCAAGAAGGCAGCTCACCCTTACCTTCTCAAGGGCTGCTGGGGATTGGCAATAAATGCTGGTCCAGCCAGCAACACACCCACGTCCCACAAATGAATTTAAATAAATCGCCACTCCTTGTTGAAATCGCATACAAGTGCTTATAAGTGTGTGTGTTCCTTGTAGAAAATTAATTGTTGATGCTTTATGCTATAATAAAATCATAATGATAGATTAGATTACTCAGTGTGGAAACAGGCCCTTCGGCCCAACAAGTCCACACCGACCCGCCAAAGTGCAACCCACCCAGACCTATTCCCCTATATTTAACCGTTTACCTACGGGCAATTTAGCATGGCCAATTCACCTAACCTGCATACTTTTGGATTGTGGGAGGAAACCGGAGCACCCGGAGGAAACCCACACAGACACAGGGAGAATGTGCAAACTCCACACAGTCCGTCGCCTGAGGCGGGAATTGAACCCAGGTCTCTGGCGCTGACAGGCAGCAGTGCTAACCACTGTGCCACCGTGCTGCCAATGTTGTTATTTAGATGGCTCTTTGCAGACTTACTGTACTAAAAAGCCATAAACAGAATTCAACCCATCAGATTTGCATCAGGGGCATTCAGGTTCATTAGCAAGTCTGCTGGACTGAAGATGAGTATTGAGAGTAGCCCCTAGCCTGCGGGCAGTATTTTAGTTGCTGCCTTTTAATGCCTACTGCTGAAATTACCAAAGTCCTTTGAGAAAGATAAATGGCATTGCCTGTTTGAGAAATGGTATACCTGGTGATATGAGTTTCTGCTGCTTTTCTAATACTTGAGTGCTGGGAGGATAACATTCATTCTAATTGATTTTGGGTGTGATTTTCATTATAATCAAAGAATATTAGTGTCCTTTTTTTTTGCCTGTTCATACAGGGACCCAAAGTGAGAAATCTGCAGCGTTCTGGTGGGACTGAATTGAACAAAAAGATTTCTGAATCCATTTGTGTACAGATCAATAACTTTACTCATGTCATCTGGTTTATTGCTAGTCAGATTTTTTGTAATTATCTTAATGCCCTTCAGTATATAATCTTACAGAAGTACAGTAATCTTTGAATTTTGGTTTTTGATCTTTTTAGAATTCATACTTATTTTGTGTGCATCTCACTTTTAATAAGTATCCTTTCATGTTTTTTGGTAAAGTAAGCATCTATCTTGCTTGGGGTGTATAATCTGGAGCAAGCAATTTCATAAATACCTCACTAATATGGAAGAATGTGTCTTGAAATCATTCATTCATCCAAATATCCTTGTTTTAATTGGCAATGTAAATTTGTGTATTTGTCTAACTGTGGCCATAACTGAGGAGAAGGTACTCGGGAAGCTGAAAGGTCTGAAGGTGGTTTAAATCACCTGGTCCAGATGGGTGACCCCCCTGTGTTCTGAAGGATATTGGGAAGTCATTGGTGATCTTTCGAGAACCACTAGAGTTAGGGAGGATGCTAGAGAACTGGAAGAGGGCTAATGTAAAATCCTATTAACATGGGAAGGAGAAGACAGGAAACTTTAGGCCTCTTAGCCTGATCTCAGTTTTTAAGGTTTTTGAATCCATTATTAAGGATGAGATTATGGGATACTTGGAAGTGCATGGTAAAGTAGGGTGGATTAAACACTACTTTGTCAAAGGGAGGTCATGCCTGACAGATCTGTTACTTTCTGAAAAGAATCTTTATGGGTAAGTTAGACAAAGAGCCAGTGGACGTGATCTACTTTGATTTCCAGAAGATCTTTGACAAGAGGCTGCTAAATAAGATGTGTAAATAACAATGTCATACAGGAAGCCAGTCAAGAACTTCAGGACTTAATTGTGATGCGATTAACTGTTTTCAGGAGGAACATATGTGTATGTCCAGAAAACTCTTACCAGCTCAGTGTCAGAGTTTGGGACATCTGTTCTGGGTGAGAGATGAATTTTACAGTGGGAGGGGTGGGATCCAGTGGTTGTGGTCCATGTAGATGGACCTAGGAAGGAGATTCTTGTAGAGAATGAAGAGTGAAATTTGTAAATCAGATCCTCCCAGGATTCTTACTACTGCTGTAAGGAAATTGACGGAGAGCAGATAAAATTAACATTATTTTCTGGTGCAAATTCTGTTAATGGAGAAGTGAGTTCTGGGTTGTGACATACTGTGTCTCTGTGTGTGCCGTTCTCGCACTCTGGAGAAAGAGTGGCTTCTTCCCCCACTGTTATCAGACTTATGAACTTACCTCTTAATAGAATTGACTTTTCTCTGCATCTTCTCTGTCGCTGTAACACTATATTGTACAGTCTGTTTCATTACCTTGATGTACTTAGTAATGTATGATTTGTCAGGTTAGCATGTAAAACAGTACTTGGCACATGTATTAAGACAGTGAAACCAATAAATCAAATTAGGCTGTATTATTGAGTCTACACCTGAACTGTCCTGGGGCCAGTGTCCCAAACCACATAACTAAATAGTGGAGCCAAGGAATCATTTGTGGCAAAATGAGGTCTATCAAAAACTAGAGATGGGGAAATGGTAATACGGGGAAATGAGGGTCAAAGAATGGCAGAAAAGGACAGAAATAACCTATCGACAATGCAATCGTTAAATATCTAGTCTTCTAATGAAGCTAAATCACTCACTAATCATGTATTTGCACGTAGCATTCATAAAAGCTATTTACTTAATGAGCTCTATATTGATTTGTTTGTTTTTATGATATTTATCTCATGGATTCAGGATAATGAGAATTGCATTTTGAATATTGTGAGATATACAACACTTAAACAGGAAGCTAGGTAAAGGATGACATTTGTGCAGTAGTTTAGTGATGACTTTAGTTCATGAGATCAGGAAACGAGATATAAACTGGAAACATCTGATTAGCAATAATGGCGATGATGATGACGATGATGACGATGACGATGACGACGACCGACCGACCGACCGACCGACCGACCGACCAGAACACAGATGTATATTGTAGACTAGAGTACGTAGTGTGGAAACAGGCCCGTCGGCCCAACAAGTCCACACCGACCCACCGAAGCGTATACCACCCAGACCCATACTCGTACATCTACCCCTTCACCCAACACTACGGACAATGTAGCATGGCAAATTCACCTAACCTGCACATGTTCGGAGTGTGGGAGGAAACCAGAGCACCCGGAGGAAACCCACGCAGACACGGGGAGAACGTGCAAACTCCACACAGTCGCCTGAGGAGGGAATTGAACCCGGGTCTCTGGCGCTGTGAGGCAGCAGTGCTAACCACGGTGCCGCCCACGACTGTATATTAACTTAGTTTTATTTAATGTGATACACAATTAGCTAAGGACCACCAGAGTAAAGGTGTCCCTAAGTATGAGGTAAAAACAATGACTGCAGATGCTGGAAACCAGATTCTGGATTATCGGTGCTGGAAGAGCACAGCAGTTCAGGCAGCATCTAAGTAACTTCAAATTGACGTTTCGGGCAAAAGCCCTTCATCAGGAATAAAGGCAGTGAGCCTGAAGCCGTAGAGAGATAAGCTAGAGGAGGGTGGGGGTGGGGAGAAAGTAGCATAGAGTACAATGGGTGAGTGGGGGAGGGGATGAAGGTGATAGGTCAGGGAGGAGAGGGTGGAGTGGATAGGTGGAAAAGAAGATAGGCAGGTAGGACAAGTCAAGGGGACAGTTACTGAGCTGGAAGTTTAGAACTAGGGTGAGGTGGGGGAAGGGGAAATGAGGAAGCTGTTGAAGTCCACATTGATGCCCTGGGGTTGAAGTGTTCCGAGGCGGAAGATGAGGCATTTTTCTTCCAGGCGTCTGGTGGTGAGGGAGCGGCGGTGAAGGAGGCCCAGGACCTCCATCTCCTCGGTAGAGTGGGAGGGGGAGTTGAAATGTTGGGCCACGGGGCGGTGTGGTTGATTGGTGCGGGTGTCCCGGAGATGTTCCCTAAAGCGGTCTGCTAGGAGGTGCCCAGTCTTCCCAATGTAGAGGAGACCGCATCGGGAGCAACGGATACAATAAATGATATTAGTGGATGTGCAGGTGAAACTTTGATGGATGTGGAAGGCTCCTTTAGGGCCTTGGATAGAGGTGAGGGAGGAGGTGTGGGCGCAGGTTTTACAGTTCCTGCGGTGGCAGGGGAAAGTGCCAGGATTGGAGGGTGGGTTGTTTGGGGGCGTAGTCCTGACCAGGTAGTTGCGGAGGGAAAGGTCTTTGCGGAAGGCGGAAAGGGGTGGGGAGGTAAATATATCCCTGGTAGTGGGGTTTGTTTGGAGGTGGCAGAAATGTCTGCGGATGATGTGGTTTATGCGGAGGTTGGTAGGGTGGAAGGTGAGCACCAGGGGCGTTCTCTCCTTGTTACAGTTGGAGGGATGGGGTCTGAGGGCGGAGGTGCGGAATGTGGACGAGATGCGTTGGAGGGCATCTTTAACCACGTGGGAAGGGAAATTGGGGTCTCTAAAGGAGGCCATCTGGTGTGTCCTATGGTGGAACTGGTCCTCCTGGGAGCAGATCCGGCGGAAGCTGAGGAATTGGGAATACGGGATGGCATTTTATCAAGAGATAGGGTGGGAAGAGGTGTAATCCAGGATCTAATCTAAATGGCAAGCTTATGTCATGAAAGCTGAGCTAGCTGAAGTGACATAATAGGCTAAGGGAAGAATTATTTGAAACAAAGTGGGCAGCTATTTTAAGAGGTAATTTCAGAACATTAATGCACATTCCTACTAGAAATTCTGAAGAGAAGATCCACTATCTGATTTAACATTTTGGTCATTCACTACCATGTTAATCAGGTGGAAGACCTATCAGCTCGCGAGGAAGCTAGCCAGGAATGTACTCTCCTGCTCGGATGCTGTGTGACTGGCTGTGCTTTTCCAGCACCACCCCTTTTGACTGTGATCTGCAGTCCTCTTTCTCCTAGCAAGAATGGGCTGACCAGTCTCCAGGTCCAAATAACCTTCATTGTAAGGTCTCGAGAGGTTGATTTTAAATGGGGTAGTAGCTGTGTTGCTAGGTGCAGGAAAGACTCCATTGGACTGGAAAGTAGTAAATGTGGAATATATAGTTTTCTTTTATTTATTGACTCTTGGACACACAACCTGTCAAATCCCTTGACCATCTTAAATGCTGAGAGGACGTTTCTCTTCATGGGACATTCTAGAGCCAGAGGGCATTTACAGACAAGCACATGGACAGCACTAATTGAGGGGTGTGCAGGTTAGGTTGATCTTGGATTAAGATAAATGCTTGACACAACATTGTGGACTGAAGGGTCTGTATTGTGTTGTGCTGTTCTTTTATAAGGAGCACCGGTTTGACCAAGATGAGGATTTTCTTAGGGTTGAGTGTCTTTGGAACTCCTTTCCACAGACAACTGTGGGGATAAGGTCCTTTGTTGATTTTAAGGCTGAGATAGATCCTTGATAGTCGGTGAATCAAGGATTACACAGAAAAGGGTAGGAAAATGGGTGTGAGGAATGTCAGATTAGCCATTATCCTAATGAATGGTATAGTAGGTTGAGGGGACTGAATAGCCTACTCCTGTTGCTATTTCTTCTTCTGATCATGTGGATAATAAATTGCATGGGTGGAAGATTAGTTTTCTACCAGCCAAAGTATGCATACTGTAAATGGCTTTGGCAGGGTGTAATGAGTGGAACATAGAACATAGAACATTACAGCGCAGTAATAAAGAGGGACCATAAAGAGGGAGAGTCCACCACTGCTACTGGCAGGGCATTCCATGAACTCTCAACCCGCTGAGTAAAAGATCTACCCCCTAACATCTGTCCTATACCTACCACCCCTTAATTTAAAGCTGTGTCCCCTGGTAACAGATGACTTCATTAGCGGAAAAAGGTACTCACTGTCAACCCTATCTAAACCCCTAATCATCTTGTACACTTCTATCAAATCTCCCCTAAACCTTCTTTTCTCCAATGAGAAAAGCCCGAAGTGCCTCAGCCTTTCCTCATGCGATCTTCCTACCATGCCAGGCAACATCCTGGTAAACCTCCTCTGCACTCATTCCAATGCCTCCACATCCTTCCTATAATATGGCGACCAAAACTGCACACCATACTCCAGATGAGGCCGCACCAGAGTCTTATACAACTGCAACATGACCTCAGGACTCCGGAACTCAATTCCTCTACCAATAAAGCCCAGTAGACCATATGCCTTCTTCACAGCACTATTTACCTTGGTGGCAACTTTCAAAGATCTGTGTACATGGACACCAAGATCCCTCAGCTCATCCACACTACCAAGTAGTCTACCATGAGCCCAGTAATCCATCTTCTTGTTACTCCTACCAAAGTGAATCACTTCACACTTACCCACATTGAACTCCATTTGCCACCTTACTGCCCAGCTCTGCAACTTATCTATATCCTGCTGTAACCTGCCACATCCTTCTTCGCTGTCCACAACTCCACCGACTTTCGTGTCATCCGCAAACTTGCTCACCCAACCTTCAAGCCCCTCCTCCAGGTCATCTATAAAAATGACAAACAGCAATGGTCCCAAAACAGATCCTTATGGAACACCGCTAGTAACTGCGCTCCAAGATGAACCTATACCATCAACTACTACCCTCTGTCTCCTTTCAGCCAGCCAATTCCTAATCCAAATCTCTAATGCACCCTCAATGCCATACCTCCGCAGTTTTTGCAGTAGCCTACCATGGGGTACCTTATCGAATGCCTTGCTAAAATCCATATACACCACATCTACCGCTTTACCCTCGTCCACCTCCTTAGTCACCTTCTCAAAGAATTCAATAAGGTTTGTGAAGCGCGACCTGCCCTTCACAAAACCATGCTGACTATCCTTGATCACATTATTCCTATCCAGATGTTCATAAATCCTATCCCTTATAATTCTCTCTAAGACTTTGTCCACAACAGAAGTGAGACTCACTGGCCTATAGTTACTCGGGCTATCCCTGCTCCCCTTGAACAAGGGGACCACATTCGCTATCCTCCAGTCTTCTGGCACTATTCCCGTAGACAACGATGACATAAAAATCAAGGCCAAATGGCTCCGCTATCTCCTCCCTAGCTTCCCAGAGGATCCTAGGATAAATGTCATCAGGCCCAGGGGACTTATCTATTTTCATCCTTTTCAGAATTTCCAACACCTCTTCCCTACATACCTCAAAGCCGTCAATTCTAATTAATTGTGACTCAGTATTCACATCAGCAACAATGTCCTGTTCCTGATGAATACTGACGAAAAGTATTGATTTAGTGTCTCACCAATCTCCTCCGCCTCCACGCACAACTTCCCACTACTATCCTTGACTGGACCGATACCTACCCTAGTCATCCTTTTCTTCCTGACATACCTATAGAAAGCCTTTGGGTTTTCCCTAATCCTACCAACTAAGAACTTTTCATGTCCCCTTCTCGCTGCTCTTAGCTCTCTCTTTAGATCCTTCCTGGCTACCTTATAACTCTCAATCGCCCCAACTGAACCTTCACGCCTCATCTTTACATAGGCCGCCCTCTTCCCTTTCACAAGGGATTCCAATTCCTTGTTAAACCACGGCTCCCTCACAAGACCCTTTACTCCCTGCCTGACAGGTACATACTTATCAAGGACACCCATTAGCTGTTCCTTGAACAATCTCCACATATCATTTGTGTTCTTCCCTTGAAGCCTATTTTTCCAATCCACGCATCCTAAGTCATGCCTCACCGCATCATAATTTCCCTGCCCCCAGCTATAACTGTTGCCCTGCAGTGCACACTTATCCCTCTCCATCACTAGAGTAAAAGTCACCGAGTTGTGGTCACTGCCCCCGAAGTGCTCACCTACCTCCAATTCTAACACCTGGCCTGGTTCATTACCTAGAACCAAATCCAGTATAGCCTCACCTCTTGTTGGCCTGTCTACATATTGTGTCAGGAAACCCTCCTGCACACATTGGACAAACACCGACCCATCTAACGAACTCGAGCTATAGCTTTCCCAGTCAATATCTGTGAAGTTAAAGTCCCCCATAACAACCACCCTGCTACTTTCACTCTTCTCCTGAATCATCCTCGCAATACTTTCCTCTAATTCTCTCGGACTATTAGGAGGCCTGTAGAAAACTCCTAACAGGGTGACCTCCCCTTTCCTATTTCTAACCTCCGCCCAAACTACCTCAGATGGCAAGTCTTCCTCCATCACCCTTTCTACTGCTGGAGTCCCACAAGTCTCAACTGGAACCATCAATAATTTTACAACTTGCATCAATTACTTAGATCAAGGGAGTGAAGGCATGGTAGCTAAATTGATAGATAATACTTGGGTAAGTCAGGAGGTATGTTGTGAAGAAAGCATAAGGAAGTTGCAGGTGGTTATAAATAGGTTGAGTCGGTAGGCAAAATCTGGCAAATGGGTTCTTCACTTTTTGGCATGAAGAAACATTAATATTAAACACAACTGAGCAGTCTCCAGTGCAGAGGGATTTGGGTATTCTGCATGAATCAAAGTTAGTATACAACTCCAAAAACTTCTTTCAAGAAGGCTAATGAGATGCTGACCTTTTTATGAGGAATTGAAAGGAGTGAAGATGGTTTGTTCTCAGATTTATGGGGCATTGGTTTGACCACTTGTCAAATACTGTATGCATTTTGACCTCTTTCAAAGGAGTCTGAGATCGATACCTGGAATGAGCAGGTTGCGTTATGAGGAAAGGTTGGCAATGAATTGTATCTGGAGCTCTTGAGTAAGGGGCAACTTGATTAAAACTGGTTAAAAGTATCGAAAGACCTTTTTTTTTTATTTAAAAAAAAAAGGTGGCTGTGAATAGGATGTGCCCCATTCTTGGAGAATCCAGAACTGAAGGTTACTGCATTTTATATTTTTAAAAAAATCTTCCTGTTAACATGGAATGCAAATTCTTTTGAAGGTAGTGAGTGTTTGGAACACACTTCCTGAAAATTGGGGTACTTGGATATTTTTAAGGCAGAGGTCACCAGGGATAGGTAGGAGCTGAATAACATACACCTTGATCCTTGTTGGTCTGCTTACCTCCACACAGTCCAAGCCGCAAATACAACTTCGAGATGATGCACTGATTTTTGTCATCAATATATTTGCAGCACAGAAAGAGAAATTTTAGTCAATTATATTTGCACTAGTTAACAAAGACTACACTCCTCCTCCTACTATACCTATGGCAATACAAGTGAATATTTTTAAATGCTGCTTAAATGTTAGTGTTTCTGACTCAACCACCCTTCAAACAAGTTCCAGACTCCCTTCTTTCCAACTGCTCCTTCCCCCCCCCCCACCCCTCCTTGCTGAATAAAAACATTTCTCCTCTGCTTTCTTTTGGCCTTCCACCTCTACCTTGTAGCTATATCCCTTGGTTATTGACCCCTCTACAATTGGATAAAACAGTGTCTCTCTATCCACCTTGTCTATGCTCCTCAATCTTGTATGACTCTTATCAGGTACCCTCCCAACCTTCACTTATCTGAGGATAACAGCCTCTGTCTATCCAGTCTTTCCTAATATCTCAGGCCCAGTAGCCCAGGCAGTGTCCTACTAAATCTCCTTTTCTGCTGTACAGTCACCCTAGAATGTGATTAGAACTGCAAGCAGCCCTCTAGTTGTGGCCTAACCAGTGTTTTAGCCAGTTCCAGCATAACCTCCATGTGCTCGTAATCTATGCCTCGGCTAATAAAGGCAAGGGCTTCAATACCTTGCCTACCTGTCCTGCTACTTCCAGGGATCTGTGGATACACACACAAGGTCCCTCAGATCTCTAAACTTTCTCTCTTTTTTTAAAAAAAATTTATTTATTTCTGATCACCAGTGAGCGTTCATAGTATTTTCCTCTTTATTTTAATTTGTGCATTCACTGTGTAGCTGACAAGATACTAATGAATGTTTCACCAGAAGAAGTTAAAATAGAGAGAAACACTTTTTCTCAGCAATTATATTTTGATTACCCACTGCATGTATTTTAGCCTCCTGTACCACAGTCAGCACCAACCATTTCAGTCATGCAATACCTAAAGACACCTTTTGGCCATTTGAAGAATTGAGATAATGAGTGACTGTTAAAGCTATTTCCTTTCCATATAACATATGTATGATTCCAATTTCAAAGATAACTATAGACAGGCAGTAGCAGTGACACATTAAGGGATAAAGAGTCCTATGCCCAATCTCATTTTTGCTATAGTAACATTGCAGTGTGTAAACTGAGACACTTAATGTGGAGGTGTCACTTTGGACTGCAGTGGATGAAGTCAGAGGTCACATGCCACCAGGTTATAGTCAACAGGTTTATTTGAAATCTCAATCAGATTTCCCATTATCTTCCACCTGTATATTCTGTGCCTGTATGCTTCCCCCTTCTTCACCTGATGAAGGGGCAGTGCTCCAAAAGCTTGTGATGCCAAATAAACCTATTGGGACTATAACCTGGAGTCACTTGCCCTAAGTTGGTCATCACTGATTTTAAAGGCTGTGTCTCCAGACACTCTGGAAAGGTCTGTTCATGCACACTTCATAACCTTCTGCCAGAAGTTTAAAAAAAAATAAGTCAGCTCTCGAGCACACGAGTGAACAGATGGAATGACTTTGGTGATATCAGTGGGGGTACTGCATGTGTGCAGTTTGTACTGATAGCTTTTTGGGTGTGCCAAACATTCTCCATTTTGAAACTCTGTAGTTTAGTTCTGGGCTTGCTCACTGGAGGAAATGTCCTTTTCACATCTCCCTTGCAAAGACTGTTCAGGATTGTACTTCAATCAACTCGTACCTTGCTCTTCTAAACATTTTAGTGGAGATAATTATTGTTTCTATTCTCCTTGGGTAGTGTCAGGACAAGGTAGAATGCAACATCTACGGTATATGCCCATTTGGGGCACCACACACTGCTTAAAAATCCATACCACAGGGATCAGTAAGCACACCTTTTCTGATTGAGTTTTTGATGACTTGATCCTGTTTTTAAAACAGGATCTTTGCTGAGTGAAGTTTTTATTTTTTAAAGTGCAGAATCTTATTGGCATTGTGTATAATGTACACAACAAATGCAAATAGCAGAAGTGTTGGTCTTTAAAATTTTCAGAAACCTTGCGTTAGATTAGATTCCCTACAGTGTGGAAACAGCCCTTCAGCCGAACAAGTCCACACCGACCCTCCGAAGAGTAACCCGCCCAGACCCATTTCCCTCTGACTAATGCACCTAACACTATGGGCAGTTTAGCATGGCCAATTCACCTGACCTGCACATCTTTGGACTGTGGGAGGAAACCGGAGTAAACCCACACAGATATGGGGAGAATGTGCAAACTCCACACACAGAGGCCTGAGGCTGGAATTGAACCTGTGACCCTGGTGCTGTGAGGCAACAGTGCTAATCACTGAGCCACTGTGCCAAAATTATGATTTGGCAGCATTCTTTATAAATTCAATTGAATGATAAACGAGGCTTAGTGTTCAGTTCTGAGGATACAGTGCCTAAACATTCTTCTCATTCCCGTGACTAGAAAGTAATGGGGTGATAAGGGACTGGAGAAACTAATTACTCTGAAAATCCTAAATAAGGGGGTGCAATCCCAAATTTACAGCTATTTAGAAATAAAATCTAGAGTTAACATTAAGGCTAAGTTTGGGTAAAGCTCAAAGTTATTTCTCTAAGGAAATGTAGTTGCTGAACCAACTGACATATTCAAACCAGCATGGATGAGTTTTTAACGTAATTGATCAGTAATCCAATTGGATCAAATTGAGTAGCAGAATAAGTATAAAGAGCCAAATGGCTTAATTGCTGTCTGTTTCCCAAGATTTGTTTCCTGATTTCCTAGTTTGCAATTAGCTTATTTAGCTACCATGCCATAACTTTACATCAATTCAAATGATCAGCACCTTGGACAAGTGCTTTCCTTAAGCCTTTCTGGACATGTAGTAAAGTGAGAAAGCTGGGCCGAGCCAGCATAGATTTATCAAATGCAGTGATATTTCAGAAACTTGGAGTTCTGATTTTGAGGGTATTACTTGTAGCTTTGAATCATTTAGATGTGGTGGAATTTGATTTTAAGGCTGTTTTGCCTTCCATGTAGGAGGTTAATAAATACCATAAATGGAACAGGGAGATAACTAAGACCATAGATTGAGTGTTGGTTAACAGAAAGTGAGATTAGAAATAAGCAAATTATTAGTCATAGGTACTGCAAAGGTCACTGCTAAGCTGCATGGTTGTTATCAGTGATTTGCTTGTGGGCCTCAATTCAAACATTGAGGTTAGAAACATGTGCTGCATTATAAAATATTCTACAGTAGTCCACCTTGTAACATTGCCTGTTAAGATTGGGCCTGTGTTTATTTGGGTGGGTGATGAACTGCATGGAATAATTTTACTTGGGACCTCTTTACAGTCAGCAGACAACCCTTTTTCTTTTATTCTTCACTTTGGATTTAAGTGAAGAGATTAAAGGTGAAGTGTCGTTATTCCTTTCACCATCTGTCTTGTATAGTTCAAATGTTATTATCAGATCAAAGTATTCCAGATCCCCATTGAACCTCCCAGATTTTCTCTACATTTTCTCTGCCATCCTGATAAGTAAGCTTTCTGACCATTAATCTCTGTCACAATGTCAATGTAGCCATTCCTATGTTTCCTGAAAAATCTTTCTTCTTTTTTGATTTTTGATTTATTTTGCTCTCTTTCAGTACTTTAGACCATAAGACAAACTATTCTTTCCTAGTCCTCAATCTATTATTCCCTGTATAACTTGTTTTTGAACTTTTAAAAATTCCTGCAGAAGCTGTCACTACTTTGTGCCTCCATGTCTCCTGTGATTCCAGTAAAATGTTTTTCAACCTTGTCTGTGTCTGTATCCTACACTAACCTCCTATTTTTAGTCTATTAAAGTTTGCAAATACTTCTGAACAACTTTTAAGCAGATGAATAAATGGATTTACAAGATCTACATTGGTTATTTTTTTTAAATTTAATAAAACTACATTTGGAGTTTAAAGTTACATTGGTATGATAACCTTTGCAACTTGTCAGGTAGCACTTGCTAATAGCAATGAGCATTGAAGCGAATCCTTCCACTACTTTTACATTACTTGCAGCAAGGAACATCACATTAGGCTCCCTTAGAACATAGTAAGCACAGACACAGGCCCTTTGCCCCATGTCTGTGCTAGCAATGATACTACTCTATTCTACAGAGTTCTTCTGTAACGTGCGTATTGGTTATAATGCAATTGATAAATTGTGGGTGTTATTTGCATAACTTTCTGCTCAGTTGGTATATTGGGTTTTCTGCAGCATGGTTTTCGATAGCACGAGGTTGCAGGGAAACACTACTGTCCTGTTTATAGCAGAACAGCCATCAGTCTGCATGTGGTCTGTATCTCCCCCTCACCTGCCTGTTCAGGTCTAAATGCCACTTAAATCTGGCTATTGCATCTGCTTCTATCACCAGCACCTCCTACTGTCTGTGTCAAAAAAAAACTTGCCTCTCCCATCCCTTGTCAACTCCTCCAGCATGACTCCTATCTTAAACTTATGCACTTCTAGTATTTGACATTTCCACCCTCTGAAAAAGGCTCTGACTACCCACCCTATCCATTCCCTTCATCAGGTCACCCCTCAGCCTGCAACATTTCTAGTGAAAACAATCCAAGTTTGTCCAACATCTCCTTACAGCTAATTCTCTCCAATTCAGGCAATATCTCAGTAAACCTCCTCTGCACCCTCTCCAAAACCCACCCCTTTTTCTGCTCATCCTTCCAATAGCATGGCAACCAGGATCGCCTACAAATGTGACCTGACCTAATGCTGCAGTTGCATGAAATTTGAGCTGCCAGCATTTTCACTCAGTGCCTTGACTAATGAAGGCAGGCATGCCTTGCACACTCTCTTTACCATCTCATGCACTTGTGTTGCCACTTTTAGGGAACAGAGTTTGTACCCCAAGAACCCACTGTACATCAGTGTTCCTAAGGGTCTGGTCATTTACAGTATACTTTTGTCTTGTATTTGACCTCCCAAAGTGCATCCCTATTGTCTGGATAAAACTCCATCTGAGATTTCTTTGCTTCTGCCCAACCTTCCTGCTGATCTCAATCCTAATGCATCCTTTAACATCCTTCCTGACCATCTGCAACTCCACACTGCTTTAGCACTGATCCTTATGGAACAGCACCGGTCACCAAGCTCTGGTCAGAAAACACCCATCCATCTTCTATGACTAAACCGATTTTGTGTCTAACTTACTGACTCACTGTGGATTCCATGTGATTTCCTCTTTGGAGCACCTACCATGAGGGGTGTTAGTGAAGTCCATGTAGACAGCATTCACAGCCTTACCCTCCATCTGTGTAACTTTCTCAACAACTCAAATCAAATTTGATACCAGATTTCCACCTCCCCACATCCTGCACAAAAGAGAAAGTGGGGACTGCAGATGTTTGTTTCCTGATGACTGGCTTATGCCCGAAACACCGATTCTTCTGCGTCTCGGATTCTGCCTGACATTCTGTGCTCTTCCAGCAACACTCTCTCTTGCCCCTGTATAAAGCCATGCTGACTATCTCGAATAAGTCTATTATTCTCCAAATGCAAATTAATCCTGTCCCTAAGAATTTTTTTTCAATAGTGTCCCTCCCACTGATAAAGCTCAACAGACTATGGTTTCCTGGAATATTCCTGTTGAACAAAGGACTAATGTTAGTAATCTCCAGTTATCCCCAGTCCTCTGGACCTTGTGGTTAAAGAGGATGCAAAGATCATAGTCAATGCCCCAGCAAGCTTCTCCCTTGTCTCTTTGGGATGGATTCCATCAGGCGTTTGCCCTCTTTAATACCAAGACCAGTTGTAGTTTTCCCATTTGTTTTTTGTCTCCGATTTTAGAAAGAACACTTGTGAGCAATAGCTAAAGATTGGTCTAGTTGATGGCTTTCTTCTGGTGTTAGATTGCATCTGAGATCCTGATGACTGTTTGCGATGCTGAGAAATTTTTGTCTGCAATACTTTTCTTCAGATCATTTCACTTGTGATTTTTGCTGATGGATCTGATAATTCTTTTTTTTTTTTGAATGTTTCAACAGCACCTAACCCTGAAACCGAGGAGGAGACTGGCCAGATGGCACAGTCCAATCATCTGTCCCTCAGCATCAGAAACTAGTTTCCCGTTTTGTGGCATTGCTCAATGTAGAATGGTTGCTAATGTCCTTTTAATAGCAACTCAAAACAATTGATTGTATGTAGGAAATCTTTGGAAATTGAAAGGCACCAAAGGAATAAAAATAACACTAGTCTGTTCTCCTCCAGTTACACAGCTGCGCAGTTATAACTATCTCAATATTGTATTATTTTGTCAGCTGTTCATGCTCCGTACTTGTCACCATAAATAGCTAGGTAGATGCTCTAGTCTTGTTACCTGAAAATCAAGATCTTAATAGCTGCTTATGTTGTATTTAAGTTTCTGTACCCTCCAAACCTTCAAATCTATAATACAACTTGCAGTGCAAGGGCTGTTATATTTGGAATTTCTTGTTTCAGAACTTTTGATGTGATGATGAATGAGAATATTGCATTCTTATGTTGAACTGTCTTGTGTTTTGCTCTTTTAATGTTAAATTTTAACTTAGTGAAAATCAGATTCTTGGCAACTCTGAACAAAAACTACTTTGCGTCGATGCTGGCAGCTGGACAGTTGTTTTCCTGTCTCCACGTATCTCTGTCCCCACCACTCCATATCCAGGAATGCATCGTTAATGCTTTTCTCTCCGTGTAGAATGTACATTGATTTTTCTTTTTGTAGCTTAATGTCAAGAACGAAGCTTATCTGCATGGTAATGGCTGATTTTAGAGGAATATATGAATGGGTTTGCGTAGGAACTTGTCATGTAACAAAAAGAATGATATATCACTCTATTTTAGTCTTCCCTGACACTACTTGAATTTTATTCCTGCTGCCCTGAGGAGAGAAAAACAGAGTCTTAGGATAAGGGGTAGCAAATTTAAAGCAGTTGAGGAGACCCTACTGCTGAAAGGGTTGTGATTCTGTGGAATTTGCTACCTCAAGATGCGGTGGGTGCTGGGACAGTGAGTACATTTTTAAGGAGTTGAACAGAATTTTAATTGGATATGGAGAGAAGGCAAGAAAATGGGGATGAGGAGCATATCAGGAGAAAGTGAGGACTGCAGATGCTGGAGACCAGAGTTGAAAAGTGTGGTGCTGGAAAAGCACAGCAGGTCAGGCAGCATCCGAGGAGCAGGAAAATCGACGTTTTGGGCATAAGCCCTTTTTCAGGAATGAGGCTGGTGTGCCAAGCGGGCTAAGATAAAAGGTGGGTTTGGGGGAGGGGCGCTGGGAATACGATAGGTGGAAGGCGGTGAGGGTGATAGGCCGGAGAGGTCGGGAAGAAGATTGCGGGTCAAGAGGGCGGTGCTGAATCTGCGGGTTGGGACTAAGATAAGGTGGGGGGAGGGGAAATGAGGAAGCTGGAGAAATCTACATTCATCCCTTGTGGTTGGAGGGTTCCTAGGTGGAAGATGAGGCGCTCTCCCTCCAGGCATCATGTGGCCAGGGTCTGGCGATGGAGAAGGCCAAAGACCTGCATGTCCTTGGCGGAGTGGGAGGGAGAGTTGGTGTTCAGCCACTGGGTGGTTGGGTTGGTTGGTGCGGGTGTCCCAGAGGTGTTCCCTGAAACGTTCCGCAAGTAGGTGATCTGTCTCCCCAGTGTAGAGGAGACCACATCGGGTGCAGCGGATACAGTAAATGATGTGTGTGGAGGTGCAGGTGAATTTGCAAATTCATGGCTAATTTGTCTTTTAACTATCTCATTCATGCCACTCACTCTGCATTAAATATATTTTTGACTCCACACCCACAGCTCTCTGGGGTAGAGACTCCACAAATTAACAACTTTCTAAGAAATTCTTCCTCATTCCTGTCTTAAAAGGATGGCATCACCTTTATTCTGAAACTGTCGTTTAGTTTGAGATTCCCCATTCAGAGGAACACTCTCAGTATCTAACCTGACACATTTCCCTTGGACTCTTTCATGTTTCGGTGAGATCATGTCCTGATTCAAATCTGCTTAACCTTTCCTCAAACGGTAACCCATGTCCACCCCAGGAGTTGCTCTGGTGAAACTTCTCTGAAAGGTTTCTGAAACTAATACATAGTTCTATAACTGAGGAGTCCCAAATTGACAAAACCACAAGGATGAAAATTGTATGCAATATCTTGCACAGTTTTATCAAGAATTTCTATTGCTCTAAATCCCTTGCAAGAAGGGAGTGTATTTCCTATTTGTTTGATGATCTTTATTTTTCTACTTCATGGGAAAGGTTTCCAGATTCTTCCACATTCTTGTATTCTTGGTCTTTGTCCATTTAAGTGATATCTTGTTTTTCTATTCTTCCTACTGAAGTGGAAAACATCACCTTTTCCCACATTAAACTCTGAATACAAAATATTTGTTCAAAGTTTGTGCTATTTCCTTTGTTTTCCGTTCATTTCTTCCCTAGTCTCATCCTTGGAATCAACTTTACTGTAGCTGTTCCCATAATTTTGTTCCTGCCGTGATGATTGCATTCTCCCCCTCCCACTCAATATTCTTTATCCAGTGCTGAGCACATGTCACCACACCCTGCTTTTTGGACTTTTGTTTTCTCTCCGGCTAACAGCAAACGTCAATCCCCCTCATTTATAGCAGTTAGCTATTGTTTTTATTTCTAATTTCTCCCTCTTTCTGTCATTCTTTTGGTTTCTAGTTGTTCCCACCTTCTGGTCTAATGCTAACCTAATGTATCATAGTGGCATTAAACAGAAGAAACAAAGTTTTTTTTATTATTAAGCTGCGCATGTTTCGGGACAAACCGGATATTTTTCCCCAGTTTGCTTTGTCCAATCTATATAAACACTAATGCCAATCCTAGTTAGTGCACCACCTTTTTCTTGAGTCTCCATGGGCTTTTCATATTTGCCCTTTTTTCCGAGTAAAGTATTCCTTTTCTACTCTCCTAATTTTGACTAGTCCTACCGCGCTCCCCCAACTATAATGCTCTGACCCTGCTTGTGTTCACAGGTTGAATAAATATATACCTTGCATCGAGAGCTGATGTTAAGTTCTGAGTGCCTCTATGGTGTCTTGTTCCTTTCCTCAACCATGGACCAAGTCTGAAGTATTTAACCTAAAATGGTGTAATTGCCACCTGGAGTAACGTCCAGCTGATTTTTCTCCCTCCCTTATGCACCACACAGTCTGAAGCTTACACTTCTACTTAAGTTACTTTTGATAAACTTGCTGCAATTTGATTCAGTGTTCAGCTGTATAGCAACAACAGATTGCCTGTCATATCATCTCTTGTGGTTTTTTTTAATGATGTTGTCAAATTTTGAAATATCAGTTGATTATCTGTAATGACTCCATTTAATGATGTGCAGTACATAAGTTTCTATTTTGAATCGTTACTGTAATTTAACTCTCCAACCTAACTTTACCCTGTTCCCCTTGATTTTGAGGGTGGTTCATCAGCTCTTTAAATCCTGCCCTTGATGCACTCTGCTCCTTTCTCTTCCTAGTCACATTTCTGAAATGTGGCTCTTCCCTTCCAACCTAATGCGTTTTTTCAATGTCTTCTGCTCTCCTTTTTATTTTGGAGAGCTCCATCTAAACATAATGCAGATCAAAACATATCATAAAATTCCATGCCATCTCTAGAACCTTGAGCATCGAGACTCTGCAAATGTGTCCATTTATGCAAGCAATCTACATTAATTGATTTTTGAGATGAATGGTGAGGTTATCTTCATACATTTCAAAGCTGTTATTTTCCTGTTCAATGAATTGTGCCATTCCTCATGTATGCTCTTGATCCAGTATGTCTTTTTTTCTAAAAAAGACTTGAATTGTGGGGGGGGGGGGGGGGAAGATAATTTTCTAAATTGATCAGCTAAGAATACAGAATTCTTCTCCAGCCGTTTGGCATACTTGGCTTCATTGGTCAGTTCATTGAGTATAGAAGTTGAGGAAATAATGTTGCAGCTGTAGCGAACATTGGTTAGGCCACCTTTGGAATATTGTGTTCAATTCTGCTCTCTCCGCTGTGTGAAAGAGTTCAGAGAAGATGTAGAAGGATGGGGTTTTAGGGTTGGAGGGTTTGAGCCATAAGGAAAGGTTGAATAGGCTGGGGCTGTTTTTTTTTCCTGAGCATTGGAGGTCGAGAAAATTCAGAAATCTGAAGTGCAAAGATTCTTGGGAGTTCTAGTCCAGGATTCTCTCTCTCAAGGTAAACTTGCAGGTTGAGCCCATAGTTAGGGACACAAATGCAACGATGACATTTATTTTGAGGAGACTAATATTAAAGCAGGGATGTACTTCTGAGGCTGTTTCTGCCTCTGGTCAGACCACATTTGGAGTATTGTGCAGTTTTTGGCCCCATTTCTCAGGAAGGATATACTGGCCGGTGGCATGTTCAGAGGAGGTTCCTGAGAATGGTCCCAGGAAGGAAAAGTTTAACACATGAACGTTTGAGGAGTCTGCATCTATACTCGATGGAGTTTAGAAGGATTGGGGGTGGGGGGAACTAACTGAAACATCCAGAATACTGAATGACCTGCACAGAGGAGATGTTGAGGAGATGCTTCCATTGGTAGGAGAGATTGGGACCCAATGGAACTGCCTTAAAGGGAAGACCTTTTTAGAGTAGAGATACGGAGAAGCCTTTTCAGCCAGAGAATAGTAAATCTATGGTATTCATTGGCACAGAAGGCTGTGGACGCCAAGTTACTTCAGTTGTTGGTAAAGTGTTGGAAAAGGTTATAAGAGATAGGATTTATAATCATCTAGAAAAGAGTAATTTGATTAGGGATAGTCAGCACAGTTTTGTGAAGGGTAGGTCGTGCCTCACAAACTTTATTGAGTTCTTTTGAGAAGGTGACCAAACGGGTAGATGAGAGTAAACCGGTCGTGGTGTATATGGATTTCAGCAAGGCATTCGATAAGGTTCCGCACAGTAGGATATTGTACAAAGTGCGGAAGAATGGGATTGTGGGAGCTATAGCAGTTTGGATCAGTAATTGGCTTGCTGAAAGAAGACAGAGGGTGGTGGTTGATGGGAAATGTTCATCCTGGAGTCCAGTTACTAGTGGTGTACCGCAAGGGTCGGTGTTGGGTTCACTGCTGTTCCTCATTTTTATAAACAACCTGGATGAGGGCATAGCAGGGTGGGTTAGTAAATTTGCGACGACACTAAGGTTGGTGGATTTGTGCATTGTGATGAAGGATGTTGTAGGTCACGGAGACACAGATAAGCTGCAGAGCTGGGCTGAGAGGTGGCAAATGGACTTTGGTGCGGACAAGTGTGAGGTGCATTCAACTGGAATGCAAAGTACTGGGCTAATAGCAAGATTCTTGGTAGTGTAGATGAGCAGAGAGATCTCTGGTGTCTAGGCACACAGATCCTTGAAAGTCGCCACCCAGGTTGACAGGGTTGTTAAGATGGCATACAGTGTTTTAGCTTTTATTAATAGAGGGATTGAGTTCTGGAACCATGAGGTTATGCTGCAGCTGTACAAAACTCTGGTGTGGCTGCACTTGGAGTATTGTGTACAGTTCTGGTCACCACATTATAAGAAGGATGTGGAAGCTTTGGAAAGGGTGCAGAGGAGATTTCCTAGGATGTTGCCTGGTATGGAGGGAAGGCCTTATGAGGGACTGGAGGATGTTTTCGTTAGACAGCAGAAGGTTGAGAGGTGACTTGATAGAGACACATAAGATAAGCAGGGGGTTAGATAGAGTGGACTGGGAGAGCCTTTTTCCAAGTATGGTGATGGTGAGCATGAGGGGCATAGCTTTAAATTGAGGGGTGGTAGATATAAGATAGATGTCAGAGTAGTAAGGGTATGGAATGCTTTGCCTGCAATGGTGGTAGATTCGCCAACTTTCAGTACATTTAAGTCGTCATTGGCCAAGCATATGGACTTACATGGAATAGTGTAGGTTAGATGGGCTTCAGATTGGTATGACAGGTCAGCGCAACATTGAGGGCCGAAGGGCCTGTACTGCGCTGTTATGTTCTATGTTCTAATCGAATACATTTAAAACTGAGAGGTTCTTAAGTATCAAAGGGTATGGGAGAATGGGGTTGAGAAACTTGTAAGCCATGTTGAATGGCGGAGCACACATGATGGGCTGAATGGTCTAATTTCTATTTGGAGATTTATAAAATCATGAGGGGCACAGGGTGAATAGCCAAGGTGTTTTCCCAAGGGTACGGAAGTCCAAAATGAGAGGGCATAGGTTTAGGGTGAGGAAGGGAAAGATTTAAAAGGGACCTGAGGGGCAACTTTTTCTGAAGGTGTGTATGTATTGAATACGTTACTAGAGAAAGTGGTGGAGGCTGGTACAATTGCAATACTTAAAAGGCATCTGGATAGTTACATGAATAGGAAAGGTTTAGAGGGATATGAACCAAATGCTGGCAAATGGGATTAGATCAGTTTAGAATATCTGTTTAGCATGGCTGAGTTGGATCAATGGGTCTGCTTCTGTGTTGTACATCCATTTGACTTTTGTACTTTTGATTTTGTATTCCTTCCACTTGAGATATCATAATTCTCTGCTACGCTTTGCAAAGTCATGTTGAGCTGATTTGATCTTGCTATTGATGCATTACATTTTGTGACCAGCAGAAGTTGAGGATTTTAAGGTATTCAGAAGTTCAATTGTTTTTTTTTGGTCCACACTTGGGAAGTGGGCATCACTGGCTAGGTCAGCACTTACAACCTCTCTTGTGACTCCAGGCCCACATTCAGTCAACATGTAGGCTTGCCAGATGAGGGGGACAGTTTCCTTCCCGAAAAGGATATTAGTTTTTCTGACTATCGACAATGAATTAAGGGAGTCTACTGACAATCACACAACCAAAGTATTTTTATTGAATTTGAGTCTAGGTCCTCAGATGTTACCTGGGTCCCTGGATTAATGGTCATTAATAATACCATTGAGCTATCTCCTCCCCCATCTTGACTGTATATTTATAGCGCTGATGCAGTATCCTAATTGGAGACCAGTGAAGAGTTTTAATTATTCAGATTTAAAAGATCTGATATAGAGAAAAGGAACTGGGGAGTGGTTGACAAAGAGGAATGAGTCAGAAGTTTCTGAAATAGCAGTAAGTAGGATATATAAAAGATATGTAGGCAGCATGATGGTTCAGTGGTTAGCACTAGTGCTTCATGGTGCTGGGGACTCTGGTTCTATTTCACCTTTGGGTGACTGTGTGGAGTTTGCACATTCTCCCTGTGAATGTGGGTTTCCTCCCACAGTCCAAAGATATGCAGGTTAAGATGGATTGGCCCCAGGAAATGTAAGGTTACAAGGATAATGTGGTGCGTCTGGGTGGGATGCTTTTCCGAGGACTGATGTAGAATTGTTGGGCTGAATGGCCTCTCTGTAATGTAGGGATTCTGATATTAACTATTTTGTATCTGTAGGGATTCTCTGTTTTCAGGTTCTGAATGATCTGGAATGCAGTCTTGGTGCAAGAACCTTGTTCATTCCTGATACTAATCGTAGTGGACTAGAAGATTTAGGTAGGCTCACACTTCCTCCGCTACATTGACTGCATTGGCGCCATCTCGTGCTCCCGCGAGGAGGTTGAGCAATTCATCAACTTCACCAACACATTCCACCCTGACCTTTTTAAATTTACCTGGACCATCTCTGACACCTCTGTCCCCTTCCTGGACCTCTCCATCTCCATTAATGACGACCGACTTGACACTGACATTTTTTACAAACCCACCGACTCCCACAGCGACCTGGATTACACCTCTTCCCACCCTACCTCTTGCAAAAATGCCATCCCGTATTCCCAATTCCTCCGCCTCCGCCGGATCTGCTTCCAGGAGGACCAGTTTTACCACAGAACACACCAGATGGCCTCCTTCTTTAGAGACCGCAATTTCCCTTCCCACGTGGTTAAAGATGCCCTCCAACGCATCTTGTCCACATCCTGCACCTCCGCCCTCCGACCCCACCCCTCCAACCGTAACAAGGACAGAACGCCCCTGGTGCTCACCTTCCACCCTAACAACCTTCGCATAAACCAAATCATCCGCCGACATTTCTGCCACCTCCAAACAGACCCCACTACCAGGGATATATTTCCCTCCCCACCCCTTTCCGCCTTCCGCAAAGACCGTTCCCTTTGCAACTACCTGGTCAAGTCCACGCCCCCAAACAACCCACCCTCCAATCCTGGCACGTTCCCCTGCCACCGCAGGAACTGTAAAACCTGTGCCCACACCTCCTCCCTCACCTCTATCCAATGCCCTAAAGGAGCCTTCCACATGCATCAAAGTTTTACTTGCACATCCACTCATATCATTTATTGTATCCGTCGCTCCCGATGCGGTCTCCTCTACATTGGGGAGACTGGGCGCCTCTCCTAGCAGAGCGCTTTAGGGAACATCTCTGGGACACCCGCACCAATCAACCAAACCGCCCCGTGGCCCAACATTTCAACTCCCCCTCCCACTCTGCCGAGGACATGGAGGTCCTGGGCCTCCTTCACCGCCGCTCTCTCACCACCAGACGCCTGGAGGAAGAACGTCTCATCTTCCGCCTCGGAACACTTCAACCCCAGGGCATCAATGTGGACCTCAACAGATTCCTCATTTCCCCTTTCCCCCACCTCACCCTAGTTCTAAACTTCCAGCTCAGAACTGTTCCCATGACTTGTCCGGACTTGTCCTACCTGCCTATCTCCTTTTCCACCTATCCACTCCACCCTCTCCTCCTTGACCTATCTCCTTCATCCCTCCCCCACTCTCCCATTGTACTCTATGCTACTTTCTCCCCACCCCCCACCCTCCTCTAGCTTATCTCTCCACGCTTCAGGTTCACTGCCTTTATTCCTGATGAAGGGCTTTTGCCTGCAATGTCAATTTCGAAGGTACTTGGATGCTGCCTGAACTGCTGTGCTCTTCCAGCACCACTAATCCAGAATCTGGTTTCCAGAATCTGCAGTCATTGTTTTTACACTCAGATTCTTCAATGTGGCAAATGAAATTCAAATTTGCCTTTGCAATATTGCATACTGGAAATTTGAAAAATGGGCATTTGTAGATTATGGTTAGGGGGTCTAAAGATAACAGCTTGACATGCTAAACAAAATGGGCTGACCATAGAAAAAGTGAAGAGGCGACCATAGAAAAAGTGAAGAGGCTACCATATTCAGTTCAGAAGGTGTTCTGATTGAGATTAGCACAGCCCAAGCACCAGTTCCTGGTTTTGAAAAGTCCCCTAAACATTGGCTGTTTTACACACTGTTTTCATTAATCAAGTACCTGTTTAGAACTTAACCAGGCTCCTAATCATGAAGCGTACTTAATATTTTGGTCTCACTAACAAATAGGTAAGATCTCACTTTTCGGGTTGGGGATGGAAGTCAGCAGATATAGAATGTGATGTGTGTAGCTTAAAATATGGTTATTGCATTCCGTATTTGTTAAGAATCCATAGGATCTGCTCAAACAGCTGGAGTAAAGCTTGCATCCTCTTTCTGATTACTAAAATTCATCCTAAATCTGGATCATGTCACCAGGAAACAGTATGTAGGTTCATTTGCATGTGGTTTTTGTTGGTGGGTGTTCCATTATAAACCTGTGTTCTCCTTCCCACTCTACTGTGTAGATCATGTGTGATTGTGATATCCTCAACATTTATTTTGAGAATGTTTGTTTGCTTTAGTTTTGAAACGATAGCATTGTGTTGTGACCATGTGTGTAATTAAGCAGATAAAAATCAAATGTGTAGAATTATTTTGGCAAGACTGCAGTGAAATATTGCTGGAAGTGTAACTGTGTGCCCAATAAATTGCTGAGAGGGGGAGGTTGGAGCAGTGCTTTCCAAACTTTTTTTTCTTTCCCCATGTGAACATGTTTCCAAGGTTGAAATAAACATTCAACTAATAATTGAAAATAAACTAACACAACAAGCGCTGTCAAGGTATTGGGTGGCTAGTAGCAGAGATTAAAAATGTTCGTAGACCTAGTCTTAGTTGAACCTGAAACCATTTTGGTTAATGGCCACTTAGTATATATTGTCTATCCTCAGAAGGAAAGTTAGCAGGCTCCTTGCTGCCTTAGCAAATGAATGCTTCTTCAGTTTGTCTTGGCTTTCATCATATTGAGCTGAGAATTGGAAGAGAGTATCTTCCAGTCCTCATTACCAGCCCATTTTCTTTTAGCTGTTCTGCAAAGCAGTTGCTAAAGTATGGTTCAACCATGGAAACAAGAGTCTGGCTTCATTGTCTTGTCTTTGCAAGATGGCTAATTGCAAGCAAGCCTTCCATGTACAATATGTACAACTTTTCATAACTATATTTTAACAGGAGATGGCAGTTTTTTGATTAGCTAATTCAGTTGAATTGTTTCAGTGCTTTTTAAAAAATATATCTCCATTTTAGTTCAGATTTTTTTGTTTATTCCAAATTGATTTCCTTAACTTCCCTCTTTGTGGTCATGTGGTAATTTTTAGGTCCACGCTTTGATTAAAAAACCTCTCCAACACAATAGATGTCCCTGGTATGAAAATTAGATGATGGAAGCTGTTCCATACCTTCTCCGTAAGAGGAGAGTGAGACCAGGTAAAACCAGCAAAACAAAGGAGCTGGCCATTCACTTCAGGAAGTGCAGTGAAGGACATGCCTCTGTCTGTATCAGTGGGGCTGAGGTGAAAGTGGTAGAGAGCTTCAAGTTTGTGGGAGTAAATTTTGCCAGCAATCTGTCCTTGTACATCACATCAGCACAACAGTCAATAAATTGCACCAACGCCTCTAGTTCCTCAGGTGGCTAAGGGAATTCAACATGTCCATAATGACCCTTACTAATCTTTATAGATACACCATGGAAAGCATCCTATCCAGATGTATCTCAGCTTGGTATAGAAACTGCTCTGTCCAAGATCTCTCACAACTAGTTGTGAACATGGCCTAATCCATCTCACAAACCCAGCATTCCCTCCATTGACTCTGACTGTCTACACTTACCACTGTCTCAGGAAAGCAGCCAACATAATCAGAGACCCCTCCCACCCCAGTTACATTCTCTTCCAACCTCTTTCATTTTGGAGAAGATACAGAAGTTTGAAAACACGTATCAACAGATTAAAGAACAGCTTCTTCCCCACTGTTATCAGACTTATGAATAGACCTCTCCTATATTAGAGTTGCTCTTTCGCTGAACTTTCTCTGTAGCTGTAATATGATATTCTGCATTCTATTCTAGTACCCTGATGTACACATCTCATACCAATATACAGTGAAAATAAATCCAATTGGGTGATGTGGTTTTATAAAAATGAGCTGTGTGAAAGGGAGGGGAGAGACAGGCAGCAGAGTTGTAAGGTCAGTAGGGAGGGAGAGTTTAATCTTCCAGATGTTTTATGACCTGCTATTGATCGCCACCATTTTGGAGCTTGATTCGGCTCTGTCACTTTTTGGTCTGAGGTTCTACCAACTATTTCTCTTAAAAATATTTGAAGGAGTCTCATAGCTATGAACACTTTGGTCAAAGTATCACACCAGCTTTTACTGCCTCTGTTTAAAACCAACTACCTGGGCAATCCTGACTTTTGGGTTATATTTCAAAACAAAACTTTCTGTATTTATTTTTCTGAAATATCAATACAAGTTTTGTGTGTGTGTGTGTATACATATGTATAAAAATCTTTACTATTTATTGCTATTACTAAGAATGATGTATTGACTTGTTTTTTCTAACTGCCTAATGCATTGCAATAAACTGATTTTATACATTTTGACTTTATGACTACTACATGGTTTTAAAAAATATCAGTGTAAAATCTTCAGAATGTATGAGTTATTTGACGATTTTTCTTTTTGCAACTTTGCTGAATGGAACATTTCAATCCAGATACAAATGGCAGCTTTGGAAACTGTTACTGTTCCCACTTCATGATGTTGGAAACACCTTGCTCCTGGAGTTTGTAAATTGCCACAACACTGAACTGCAAAGCCTATAAGTATCTACTGTTTTTTCAATATTTTACATTCCCTGCAGGCAGCTATTAATAGATCATTGCTCAAAGCTGCAGTATGTTTAGCTTATGCAAGTAGATAGCTAAACTGGTTGAACGGTAGGCTTTGGGGCCTGGCTTTGCTGTTCCTCTCCCTTGTAAATTGCTGTTTCTTTGTATACAGCTGTTAATGATAACTGTTTTGTAAACTCTATTGTCTTTTTAAAAAATGCAAGTAGGTAGCTGCCTTTAAAATGAAACGTGTGACAAGAGTTAGGATTATAATTTAACCACTACCCACTCACCTGCACCTTTTTTTTGTGTTGAAGATTTTATTTAGGTTATCACCATTTTATGATTCATTTAATGCGTAATCCGTAATGGTCAGTTTGTTTTGTGCAATGTTTAAATGCAATAGCGCTCTAAGTATAGATGTTAAATGATGCTTCATTGAATTCTGATTTTTTTTTTCAAAATTAATAGCCTTTCTCACCATAACTCAAAGTTCAAGTTTGTTTATTTATGCTGTCAATGTGTAAATGAGTTAGAATTTGAGAAAGATGGGTAGAGAGTAGAGCTGAATATTGCGTGCAATTCTGGCCTCCCTCCTATAGGAAGAATGTTGTGAAACTTGAGAGTTCAGATAAGATTTACAACAATGTTGCCAGGGTTGTTGGATTTGAGCTACAGGGAGAAGCTAAATAGGTTGGATCGATTTTTACCTGGATCGACAGAGGCTGAGGTTTATAACCTTTTATAGAGGTTTATAAAATCTGAGGGGCATGAATAGGGTAAATAAACAAACAAGGTCTTTTCCCTGGGTGGGAGAGTCCAGAGCTAAAGGGCATGGATTTTGGGGTGAGAGGGGAAAGATATATGAGACCTAAGGGGCAACTTTTTCATGCAGGGACTGGTACGTGTATGGAATGAGCTGCCAGAGGAAGTGGTGGAGGCTGGTACAATTGCAACATTTAAGTAGCATTTGGATGGGTATATGAATAGGAAGGGTTTGGAGGGATATGGGCCAAGTGCTGGCAACTGGGATTGGCTTTATTTGAGATATCTGGTCAGCATGGACAAGTTGAACCAAATGGTGTTTTTGTGCTGTACATCTCTCTGACTCTATGAACAGATTAAAACAGGAAATTGAGAAAAATATGCACACCAACTAAGGTAATACTTTGAGTCTTAAATACACAGAATTTGAAAAATTGATCACTGTCAGGCAAAGTGCTGGCGAGACAGCTGAGAAGCTTGGTGAACTCTTTGCATTATGGCATCAGAACAATAGAGTTTACAGGTTACTTTCAGAAAGGCCATTGAACCTTGTGTCTAAATGGCCTTTTATTTTGAGGGTGGGTAGAAATGGTCAAGAAGGCCATTCTAATTTTATATTAGATCACAATATGGATAGTATGGTTAATTTATATCGAAGGGCTCCTGAAATAATGCGAGACTAGATTGTGTTGGTAACTTAAGTTCAGCCAGCATGCAGAAGTTGTAGAAACCTGACATCTCAAAGAGGGGTTCGTTATTTGGTGGCTTTGTTTCCATGGCAATTGAATAGTTCAATTTTTCTAAGGAAAAAAAGCAAATTTTAATTTTGTGGTGTTTTTGGTGTTCTGGCCAATATTTCTTCTCCTGAAACAACCAGGGTCCTATTGCATTGTGCAAGTTGTCTGCAAAATTACTGCCATTATGGAATGTCTATTTGGATGGAAGTGTTGTTAGTTTTTTTACTGTCTTCCAAGTGGGATGAATTTATATGAAAGTTGCAACTTTTTATTTGACCGTGATGGAATCTCCTCTTGTTGCAGTCTCCTCCATTCTTTCCTTTTTTTTAGAAAGGTGAGTTTGAATGGAACCAATTAACAATCTGATGTGTATTAATGAGGACTGTCATGTGCGTAAAGAGCTGCCTGCAGGACCACAATATTCACCAATGACTCTTCTCTGATATTTAGTTTAATTTTTGAAGTGTAAAATCATTTGGAATATTGACAATAGATTCCTGACTGAATTGTGCATCTTAATTTGATCCTGGAGTACGTTTAGCTTATAAGATTGGGGGAGAAATGCAATAAAATTGTACAGCCTGTATTTTCCCCAGTGAATGCCATAATGTTACAGCCAGATGTAGTTATTTGGGTAATCATTTGAGAGGAAGTCTGTTTTTCAGTAATTTGCATATTTGAGAGTGTTAAAATGGTGGACTTGCACATGCTTTAAGTAGGTTTGCTTGTATGGAGAATACACAGTGAAGTTTTTAAATTTTGGTCAGATCATGTTACAGGATGCACTTTGTAAATGGGTGAGGCTCTAATTATTTTTTATATACCCATCCATGTGGGAAAGCAGGTGACTTGCTCCATGCTTCTATCAGCAATGTTGTGCAACTCATTTTTTTTAAACTAAACCAGTCAGTCTGTAAAACAACCAGCCTGACCCACCTGATGGTCATTAATTGAACCATTTTAACAATAGAAGGTGCAAACACTGTACTGAATCCTCTTCAGAGTTGAAATATAACCATTTTGTTTTTTTTAATTTTAAAGATATGCAGTTGGAGAACTTCAATAACAACCTTCCTACTTCAAAACAAAAATTCTGGAAAAGCTCAGCAGGTCTGGCAGCATCTATGAAGCAAAATCAGTTACCGTTTTGGGTGCAGTGACCCTTTCCTAAAACTGACTTTTGGACTTTGGGGAAGGGTCACTCAACCTGAAACTTTAACTCCTGATTTCTCTGCACAGATGCTGCCAGACCTGCTGAGATTTTCCAACAATTTTGGTTTCTATTTCTGATTTCCAGCATTTGCAATTCTTTGTTTCCTGCTTCAAAAATTTGCTTATTGAAACAGCAATGCTTACTCAAGGATTGATTTCTGACTGTGCTTTGTTTTATGTGCACTGAATGTTTTTGACTCTCTATCGAAGCTTCCTTTGCCTTGTCCTCTGAATATACAGGATAGTAGAAAATTTAATGTGCAAGCTAACGAAGTGCACCTTTAAAACATTTCGCATTTTAAATTATTTTTAACTTCTAAAACTCAACCTAGAACTAGTCAGAACAGTTTGAATTGGCCATAGTTTTATGCGAACGAATGGCTTTTTAGCCATTTTCCCCTCTCAAATGTAATAAGTTATTTCCCTAAAACTTTAACTTATCAGTTTATGCCAGGTTTGAAATGACCATAGTTGCTTGTTAGCAGATGGCTCACCTTTTTTTTAAGCCAGTTCCTTTTGCCGTCAGGCTGTTACAGTGAAAGCAGCATAGCTGTTTTTCTGATTCTATACACTTACGCAAGCAAATGATCATTTGTGGTGAAATGAGGCAAAGTAATGTCTAAAATTAAATCTCTTATGTTCCTAAGATACAGCCCTCATTCTGCTAATTGTACAATCTGCCTAAAATTATTTAAAGCTAGTTTAACACTTTATCTCTGGGAAATTTTCTTGTTGCAGTTGTCTGATGCACTTGGCTAACTGTCCATTAGTTATTGGAAGTTAATGTTGTAGAATAATGGTCAATATAAAAGCTTAAGAGCTAAATTCCTGCCTCCAGTTTACTTTCCACTCTGCCTCTGCTAACCAGATGGTTATTCTGGCCAAAAAGAAAAACTAAATTTCCCAGTGTTCACTTTAGGTAAGCTGCTAGTGAACCCCTGAAAAGCCCATAGCATCATTGCACATCAGTAAATGATTCTCTTTTACGGGTTTCCCAAAAGTGGGCTTCGAATGGCTTTATGAAGGGATTCCACTGTGTTCCTTTTTTTTTGGACAGAATCTGAATTTCCCTTGTGAACTCTGTGTGCTGTTTGAATCTGACATCCCTACCCAAAACTCAGTTTAACAATATAAACTTGCTTCACTGTTTAATACTGTCAGGTTTGGTCACATGAATAGAAATAAGTAAGCATGACCACAGCTTCTGTAAGTTGTGTAGTTTCTTGCATGTCTTGTCATTAATTATTCTGCCTTGTCTGTCTTATGGATTTTTCCCCTCTCAGTTGGCCTGATTTCTGCCTCTTCAAAGTAAAGGTGCCTAAATATCTCCACACTAACTCTGGCAGTACTGTGCAATAAAATCAAGAACGGGCTTTGTAGTAATAGGAATTGGAAATCACTAACTTTTTTTTGTCATTTTTCTGATTTGACTGAGTTTCTGTCAGTGTCACATGTTGCCATGTATTTTTGTAAATTATAATATTTCATGACACTGGTTCAGTTTGTCCATGTCAGTTCTGAGGTATTTATCTGGTCACTGTCTCCTGCCTGTTTCTTATTAGTAAACTTTGTCATCTCTTCAAGTGGGGAAGTAGATGGTGACATCTTGAACAATGCCCATATTCCAGAGGAGGCGGTGCTGGATGTCTTGAAATGCATAAGTGGATAAATCCCCAGGGCGTGATCAGGTGTACACTAGAACTCTGGGAAGCTAGTGAGGTGATTGCTGGGTCCCTTGCTGAGAAATTTGTATCATTGATAGTCACAGTTGAGGTGCTGGAAGACTGGAGGTTGGCTAATGTGGTGCCACTATTTGAAGGTGGTAAGGAAAAGCCAGGGAACTGTAGACTGGTGAGTATGACAATGGTGGTGGGCAAGTTGTTGGATGGAATCCTGAGGGATAAGATTTACATATATTTGGAAAGGCACTGGTGGATTGTGGATAGTCAGCATGGCTGTGTGTGTGGACAATCATGTCTCATGAACTTGATTGAGGTTTTTGAAGAAGTAACAAAGAGGATTGAGGGCAGAGTGGTGGATGCGGTCTATATGGACTTCAGTAAGGTGTTCAACAAGATTTCCCATGGGAGACTGGTTAGCAAGATTAGATCTCATTGATTACAGGGAGAAAAGAGACCTTGGAGTATAGCTTCATAGCTCCTTGAAAGTGGAGTCGCAGGTAGATAGGATAGTGAAGGTGGTGTTTGGTATGCTTTCCTGTATTGGCCAGAGTATTGAGTACTGGAATTGGGAAGATGTTGTGAAACTTGAAAGGGTTCAGAAAAGATTTCAAGGAAGTTGCTGGGGTTGGAGGATTTGAGCTACAGGGAGAGGCTGAACAGGCTAGGGCTGTTTTCCCTGGAGCGTCGGAGGCTGAGGGGTGACCTTTATAGAGGTTTACAAAATTGAGGGGCATGGATAGGATAAATAGACAAAGTCTTCCCCCTGGGGTGGGGGAGTCCAGAACAAGAGGGCATAGGTTTAGGGTGAGAGGGGAAAGATATATAAAAGAGACCTAAGGGGCAACCTCTTCACACACACAGGGTGGTACGTGTATGGAATGAGCTGCCAGAGGAAGTGATGGAGGCTGGTACAATTGCAACATTTTAAGAGGCATTTGGATGGGTATATGAATAGGAAGGGTTTGGAGGGATATGGGACTAGATTAATTTAGGATATCTGGTCAGTAAGGACAAGTTGGACCGAAGGGTCTGTTTCTGACTCTAATTAGGCAGTTTACTGTTTAAAGCCGCAAACGAAATGTGCCCCAGCTTCCGTTCCAAAGCTGGGCCACTTGCTTCCTACTTGCTGCGCCTCCTGGTTTTATCCCCATTCACCTTTTTAAATCTTGTGTTGTGGTTTTCTAACCTTTCTGTCAAATGAGGATAGTTTTATTTACACTCTGTCCAGGCTTCTCTTTAAGAACAATCAATAATTCCATAATTTACCCTTGTAACTGAAGTTACTCATTCCTGAAAATGTTGTTTGAACTGTTTCCTGTGCCATCTCTTAAAAACCTTCACTCCTATAAAATTTGTGATGCTGCGAATTGAGCAGAGTGCTTTAGTTGAGGCCAAACCAATGTTTTTTTTTAAAAGTTCACAATAACTTTCATTTTTTGTAGTCCATGCCTCTCTTGTGAATCCCAGGATCCAGTTTGGGAAGGTATTGAATGCAGAAAAGATTCAGGAGATTGAGTTTAAGTTGTGTGGATCTATTGGAGAAAACTGCGACTTTGTTTCTTTGCTTTTTTGTTTGGAGGTGAGAGGAGATGTGATGGACCTACTCAAATCCATGAAGGCTTGGACAGAATAGCCAGAGAGAGGGGAGGGGAGGTGCCCATTCCATTACTGGAAGGATTGAGAAACACCTTTGTCTTTAAAAAAGAATTCATTTGGATCTGGGCTGTCCAGCCTCCAAGAGGCGGCTTTCAAAGGAAATTGACTTTTCTGAAGCAGATGGAAGTGTAGACTCAGGAGGAGAGGATGGGGAAATTAGCACTGGGAGATTTGCTCATTTGGAGAACTGATGCAGACATTACAGGACAAGACAACCCAATCAGCTTATAATGTAATTCATTGAATTTTCAAGATCATAACCTGTCAGAGCAGAGGGAGCCATTGAGTCGTCTTTGCTGTTTAATTAGGATTGTGGCTGACTGGAGAATCCTCAACTCCACTTACTTGGCTTTTTCCCCATTATCCTGGATTTATTTTTTTTAAACTCATCAATAATCTGTCTATCTTGGTCTTGAATATACTCAATGACCATGTTTTACAGTACTCTAGTGAAGAGTTCCACAGATTCATTACCCTCAGGAAGTGCCTCTTCTCTTCTCTCTCCAATATGCAGCACCTTGTTGTGAGATGCTGCCCTGTGGTCCTAGACTCTCTCACAAGGAGAAACAGCCTTTCCACATGTACCCTGTCAAGTATCTTCAGAATCTTGCATGTGTCAAATAAGGTCACCTCTCATTCTTGTATTTTCCAATGATTACAAGACTAACTTACTCCACCTTTCATCGTAAGAGAATCCCTCCATACCTGGGAAACGTAGTCAAGGCTGTTTTGGACTGCTTCAATGCCATAGGAGACTAAACCTGTTCATTGTGTTCTCGATGTGATCTGGCTACTGACTTGTCTAGTTTTAACAAGACTTCCTCCTTTTATACCACAATCACTTTACAACTAAAGGACAGTAGTTCATTTTGCCTTCACTATTGTCCACTGAACTTGGATGCTAGCTTTTTGTGATTTATGCACGAGGGCTCCTAACACCATCTGTGGTGTAGCTTGCTACAGTCTTTATTTTATATAAAAAGGTTCAACTGCACTATTCCTGCTAAAGTGCACAACCTCACTTTCCAACCTTTTATCTACCCAATTGTTCTGAACTGACTTGCTGAACCTGTCTATACCCTTATGCAGACTGAGGTCCTGCCCACTTAATGTTTGTCATTTGAAAGCTTTACTTTCCTGCTCTGAGTCATTGCGGTATATTGTAAATAATTGTGAACCTAGCGCTGGTTGCTGTTGCACTCCATTAAAGCTGTGTGTAAAGGAAGGTGATGGCCTAGTGGTATTATCACTAGATTGTTAATCCCAAATCTCACCTGGAAACCCAGGTTCAACATCCCCCACGGGGGATGACAGAATTAGACTTTTTAAAAAAAAATTCAAGAATGTACGAATGTACTGATGACCAAGCCAATTGTTGGAAAAACCGATCTGGTTCACTAATGTCCTTCAGGGAAGGAAATCTGCCATTCTCTGCTGGTCTGGTCGACATGTGACTCCAGACCCATAGCAGTGTGGTTGCTTCTCATTGCTGTTCAAAATGGTCTAGCAAACCATTCAGTTGAGCCAATCACGACAAAGCCTTTTCCAAAATGACACCTGGCATTGACCTAGACACCTCAGAAGGTGGTGGAGGTTGTTGGAGGTCAGTCATCTCTGCAGGAGTCCCTCAGGGTAGTGTCCTAGGTTCAACCATCCTCACTTTCATCAATCGCCTTCCCTCCATTAGGTCAGAAGTGGGGATATTTGCCAATGTAGGGGTTGACAAGGGCCCAGTGGCCAGCACTACTGCCATGCCACGCCACGCCACGCCACGGTCCTGGGTTCAGTTTCCAGATTCCAATAACTCTGTATGGAGTTTGCACATTATCCCCTGTGTCTGTGTAGGTTTCCTCCCAACATCCAAAGATATGCAAGTAAGGTGGATTGGCTATGCTAAATTGCCCCGTAATGTCCATACATGTACATGCTAAGTCAGTTAGCCATGGTAAATGTGGTTATAGGGAGAAGGTAGGGAGTGGGTCTGAATGGGGTGTTTTTGGGAGATGGTGGTGTGGACTTGATTGGCCAAATGACCTTGCTTCCATCCTGTACGTATTCTATGGTATCTATTGATGGTGCTGAATATCGCATAATTTGCGACGAGTCGCGAGGGTGGTGCTGGAAAAGCACAGCAGGTTAGGCAGCATCCGAGGAGCAGGAGAATCAAAGTTTCAGAACCACGCTTATTCTTCATCAATTCTCCTGCTCCTCAGATGCTGCCTGACTGGCTGTGCTTTTCCAGCACCATCCTCTCGACTCTGATCTCCAGCATCGGCAGTCCTCACCTTTCTCCTACAATTTGCAATGATTCATACTGAAGCAGTCCATGTTCATGTGAGACAAGACTTGGACAAAATCCAGGCTTGGGTTGAAAAGTGGCAAGTAACGTTGTGCACCACACAAATGTCAGGCTATGGCCATTACCAACAAAAGGCACCTAACCATTACCCCTTGACATTCAGTGATGTTACAATCACTCAATCCCTCCTGTTACCATTAACCAGAATCTCAACTGGGCTCTCCACATGACCACTGGCTGCAAGACCAGGTCAGATGTGAGGAATACAGTGGCATGTAACTCACCACCTGACTCCCCAAATCTTGTCCATCAACAAGGCACCATTCAGGAGTATGATGGAATATTTTCCATGTGCCTGGATGGTAGTACTAGGCAAAAGTGAGGACTGCAGATGCTGGAAACCAGAGTTTAGATCAGAGTGGTGCTGGAAAAGCACATCAGGTGTGACAGCATCCGAGGAGCAGGAAAATTTGCGTTTCGGGCAAAAGTACTTCATCAGGAACAGAACATGGCTTTTGCCCAAAACGTCAATTTTCCTGCTCCTTGGATGCTGCCTGACCTGCTGTGCTTTTCCAGCACCACTCTGATTTTAAACTCCGGATGGTAGTACCTCCCAACAACACTCAGGAAGGCAAAGCAGCCCACTTGGCATCACATCCACTCCCACCACCACTGACACTCAGTAGCAGCAGTCTGTACTATCCAGAAGATACACTGCAGAAATTCACCAAAGATCCTTCGACAACAACTTCCATCTAGAAGGACAAGGGCAGCAGATACATGGGAACACCACCCCCTGCAACTTCCCCTCCAAACCACTGACCATCCTGACTTGGAAATTTATCACTGTTCCTTCAGTGTTGCTGGGTCAAAATCCATTCCCTCTCTAAGGACATTTGAGAGTCAACCTGCAGCACGTGGACTGCAGCGGTTCAAGAAGGCAGCTCATCGCCACCTTCTGAAGGGCAATTAGGGACAGTCAATAAACATGAGTGCAGCTAGCAAAACCCATGTCCTGTGTCATTGAGCATTTTGAGTGAGAAACAGCTTAATTCTAACCTTTTTTTTCTTGTGACTGTGGAGTAAACAGCTCCATAATAACATTAATGCTTTGGCCTTCTGGTCTTACTTGGCCTATATCGTCTACATTCCTTCCCCCCCCCCCCCACCGGGTCCAACTGTCTTGTATTAGTTAGCCAATCCCCTATCCACGCAATTACATTCCCTCCAACAGTGTAAGCTCTCAAGTGGCCTAACATGTGCTTTTATCAAATGCTTCCATTAAAATTCAAATGTATTACATCCACTGCTTCCTCTTTATCTATAATTCTAAAATTTGGTCAGGCACGATTTCCCTCTTATCAAGTCATGCTGACTCTGGCTCTGACTCTGCGTTGATGTGACTATGGTCAAACACATCTATTCCCGGATTGCAAACGAGTTCTATTTAGATTAGATTAGATTCCCTACAGTGTGGAAACAGGTCCTTCGCCCCAACCAGTCCACACTGACCCTCCGAAGAGTAAGCCACCCAGACCCATTTCCCTCTGACTAATGCACCTAACACGATGGGTAATTTAGCATGGCCAATTCACTTGGCCTGCACATCTTTGGACTGTGGGAGGAAACCTACGCAGACACTGGGAGAATGTGCAAACTCCACACAGACAGTCGCCTGAGGCTGGAATCGAACCTGGGACCCTCGTGCTGTGAGACAGCAGTGCTAACCACTGAGCCACCATGCCTCCCATGTATGTTAGTCAGTTTGTTTGTACACAAGTTGGAACACCATGCAGGACAGTATAAAATAGCTGTTTCCAGTATAAGCAAATGTTTACATGTTGGATTGTTATTCATGTATTCTTGTTTGAGATCTGCTTTCTATGTCAGGTGCTGGTATATCTGGGACACCCTGTACTCTGTTACTGTGTCCTGATAAACTTAGTGTTTTTGCAATGGTAGATGTTAAGCCACCTAGCCTATAGTTGACTTTGATTGTCTCCCTTTTGTTTTAAATATTGTACATTTTGAAATGTTCCAATCCTTGGACTTTCCAAATCTGAAGCCTTTTGGAAGATTGATGCCAGTGTATCTAGTATTTCTTAGGATGTGTCCTTGGTTATTAATTTTATATCTATCAGCCCCAGGGGACTTATCAATATCAAGTTTCCCTAAACTTTTTTCCACTTTTTCTCCATAATAAATTATTGCATCTATTTTCTCTGCCTTTTTTTTTTGCTTGCCTTTTGATTATCTTGTGTTTGTGGAATAGTGTCTACAGCAGAGACTGATATGAAGTATTTACTCAATTCCTCTGCCATTTCCTTATTCCCCATTATGTCAACTGTTTCCCTTGTTTTCCCACTGCTGGATAAAATTATAACCTTTAAGTTTAGTCAAGAATATGAAATAAATTCATGCCTCTCAAATTGTAGAGTGGAGCTAGAATATCCATTTCAACATTTGAATTTTCTAGTCATTGTAACTTGCTAGAAGTGAAATATTATCACTGCCCTGCTTTTAGGCTGCTGCGCTTATCACCTGAAACCAGCTTCACTGACTTGACCAATATTGCTTGGACGTAGTATTTGAAGATAGATAATTTTTATTTACTGTATAGAAGTTTCAAGTGAATCAGATAAAAATCTTTTTTTTTGAATGATTGGGTGTTTTTGAGGTCTTAGTCTGGTTCTTTTCCTGCCTTCTAAAAAGGCAACACTTCAAGCGTAGTGCTGAACTGTAGGTACTGGGAAGAAAGAATACCAACTTGTGTGTGTATATTTGGGTCTATATTCTAATGACTTCTGAATTATGGATAACTATGTCAACTCAGTGCAGTAATTGGAACATAGAAAAGTACAGCACAGAACAGGCCTTCAACTTACGATGTTGTGCTGAGGATTATTCCTAATGTAAAATAAAATAATTTAACCTACACATCCCTCAATTCACTGCTCTCCATGTGCATGTCCAGCAGTCGCTTAAATGTCCCTAATGACTCTGCTTCCACCACCAGCGCTGGCAACGCATTCCCTGCATTCACAACTCTCTACGTAAAGAGCCTTCCTCTGATGTCTCCTCTATACCTTTTCTCCTAATAACTTAAAACTATGATTCCTCATACCCGTAAATCCTGCCCTGGGGATTGACTCTATCCATGCTTCTCATTACCTTGTAAACCTTGATCAGGTCACCTCTCTTCCTCCCCTCTCTGCAGACAGAAATGTCTTAGCTCAGTCCATCTCTCTTTGTAAGACAAGCCCTCCAGTCCAGGCAGCATCCTGGTAAACCTTCTTTGCACCCTCTCCAAAACCTCGTACCTTTCCCATAGTAGGGAGACCAGAACTGGACACAGTATTCCAAGTGTGGTCTCACCAGGCTCTTGTAGAGCTGCAGCAAAACCTCACTGCTCTTAAGTTCCTTCCCCTGTTAATGAAAGCCAAAAGACCATATGCTTTCTTAACAACCATATCCACTTGGGTGGCAACTTTGAGGGATCTATGCGCTTAAACACCCAGACCCCTCTGTTCCTCCACACTGCCAAGAATCCTGTCTTTAATCCTATATTCAGCATTCAAGTTCGACCTTCCAAAATGCGTCACTTCGCATTTATCCAGGTTGAATTCCATCTGCCATTTCTCCGCTCTGCTCTGCATCCTGTCTATGTTGCACTGCAGTCTGCAATACCCCACGACTATCGATGGCATCTCCAACCTATGTGTTGTGTCATCGGCAAATTTACTAACCCACCCCTCAACCTCCTCATCCAAGTCATTTATAAAAACTACAAAGAGCAGAGGCCCAAGAACAGAGCCCTGCGGGACACCACTCACCACTCACCAATTGTAAGATCATTCGTTGAACAGAGGTCTGAGTGCATTCTTGGTGATTACTCTTATGTTTCAAAATATGTTCTTTCCTCCATCAAAAATGTATTCAAACATGCATTATTTGTCATGATTTGGTCATCAGCTGAAGATAAAGACCAAGGCTTCACTTTCTGCTTGTGTAATTCATAATACAGGAAAAGTGAAGATCAGGTTAAAATAATTAACTGTGTTTGAAAGCTCAGTTATAATGCCTGGACAGGTTTTTCCATGCTGATTTCAATTTGGATTATTGTATGAGCTGGGTTAGTGAGGTGGTTTAATCAACTGAACTTACCCAGTTGAACCCAACTCTGTCTGTAGAACTGCTGAGTTGAATTCAGGAGCACTGATCTCCATGAGAAGGTGGGTCTGTTTTATTAGCCTTGTTTCCTATCCATGAACTGAATGTAAGACGCGAGTTGAATGTGGAGCTTGCCTGAACTCTAGCCCCTTTTTTAAATCTGTTTTTGTAATCAGCTGATGGATTGGGAACTGTAAAGAGTATTCTTAAACAAAATCTTAACAAGTAACATTGAATATAAGGTGGCTTCTCTTCCTTTCTTCTCTTTTCCACCCCCTGCCATGCCCACGAAAGATTAATTTGATCCTGTAAAGCTCTGTTAGACAAAGTTTCAAGCCCATAGGCAAACAAAGGCAAGATAACCTTTGCATAAGTGTTCTGAAGCACTTTTGTCAATATATTATGTTGCTTGAGAATTGATACCACGTTCTAACTTTTTTAAATTCCAATATTTTATCTGGTTTCTGTTATAAAATCAGATTGAGATCTATTCCGTAACACGCTATTTTCAAATCCTGATTTTAGGAAACATGTAAATTGTGACAAGGTCTTTACTGAAAATCTTAAAGACGTGCAAATGCTGTAAATCGGAAACCGAAATTGCTAGGAATGCATCTGTGGACAGAAATCAGTTAATGTTTTGGGTCGGGTGACCCTTCCTCAGAATTGATGGTCAACTTTGATTTTTCTGCACAGATGCTGCTAAACCTGCTGCTGACTTTCAGCAAGACCTTTTTGCTGCTGTCTGCCACCCAGTATATTCTTCAAATATTGGTTTCAATTTTTAAAAAAAATATAAAATACAGTAATAATCTGTTTCGGCATTGCTTTTATTTTTAATGTAGAGCAGGTAACACAACCACTTCTGAGATCCATGATGAAATTCATGTTATCTGTGCTCTAGGTTGGTCACCTTTTATAGTCCCCATCCCAATGGGATGTTGACAAAGCACTTTGGAGCTGATCCACTGAAGTTTTAGTTACCAGTTTGTTCTGGATCTCTCATTGGAATCAAATTAACTGCTTGAGCAGATTTTGTTTTTCTACAGCATGAGTCTCACCAGGCCAGCCAGATTGGATGATGAAACAGTTTGTTTTTGTCCTGAATACTGTTCCTGATACCATTTTGGTGCCTGATCACATTGTGCCTAACGTTGAACACTAATGTGTTTTTAGGTGTACTTCAGTTAAATCATTTTCAAAGAATTGTTTTAGCCAATTCTGAACAAGAAAATGGTCAGATTTATGCCCCTGGAACACTTGGAGTGGTATGGTGGCTCAGTGGTTACCACTACTGGTCTTTCAGTACCAGGGATCTGTGTTTGAGTCCAGTCTCTGATGAATGTGCAAACTCCAGAGACATTCTCCCCATGTCTGCCTGGGTTTCCTCCCACAGTTCAAAGATGTGCTGATTAGGTGAATTGGTCATGCTAACTTGCCCATAGTGTCCAAATGACTTTGCCATGGGAAATATAGCGTTACTGGGATAGGGTAAGGGCTGGGTCTGGGTGGGATGCTCTTTGGATACTGAGAGCTCTGGCTGAATAGCCTGTTTTTCTGCACTGTAGGGATTCTTTATATCTATAATTTAGTAGGTACCATGATGAATTTTAAACTCTGCACTATGTTCAAAAATGTCGTATGTTTGAACCTTTTTCCATAAGATCACTTAATGTGTTAACACCAGTACTGTTCAGGCGCTCAGCCCTATCTGTTCAAAACACCTCTGCAATGCAGACAGCACAAAACTGATTCAGAATCCTGTCTGTGTTTCTATTTATATTATGTGTCCATGGGAAAATATATGGCTTTAATTTTAAAGAAGTTGTTAATACTTTCTCATCCTACTTCCTTCAGTTTCTTTTCCCTAAATCAATCCAGTTTCTGTAGGTTAGAGCGTACTATGTGTCTTGAACTTAAATTTCCTGAAAATGAGATTTTTTTTTTAACCTTTAACCATATCACATGGGGCAGTATGGTGGCTCAGTAGTGAACACTGCTGCCTCACAGCGCCAGGGACCTGGGTTCCATTCCAGCCTCGAGTGGCTGTCTTGTCTGTGTGGAGTTTGCACGTTCTCCCTGTCTGTGTGGGTTTCTTCCGGGTGCTCCGGTTTCCTCCCACAGTCCAAAGAAGTGCAGGTTAAACTGAATTGGGCAATTTAACATGGCCATAGTGTTAGGTACATTAGTCCGAAGAGGGGAGAGTATGTGGTGCTGTAAAAGCACAGCAGGTCAGGCAGCATTCAAGGCACAGAAGAATCAATGTTTCGGGCATAAGCACTTCATCAGGAATCACCTCTTCGGATGCTACCTAACCGGTTGTGCGTTTCCAGCATCTGCAGTCCTCACTTTCTCCTTTTGTTAGTTAGAGGGAAATGGATCTGGGTGGGCCAAATAGCCTGTTTCCACACTATAGGGAATCTAATCTAAAACATGGAATGCTGCCTATACTTGTTTCAGATTTTAGTAAGTAATCCTTTTGTGATGAGCTGTAGTCTGGTATCTGAGTCACACGAGGAAAGTGGGAGCTAGAGATGGCCATATGGTCCCTTGAATCCGATGCCGGCATAAGGTTAGGTCATGGCAGAGCTGGTCTCTGCTACGATGCTAGTTTCCTACCTATTTCTGATTTTAGTGCAAATATCTGTCTATTTTCGCTTTCTCACTGTAGTTAGTGACTCTGCCTACGCCACTCTTAGGTGGACAATTTCAAAGATTCCCAGTCGCAGTTTGAATAACTGTTCCAGTGCTGATGGGCTGAGGTTGAATCTTCCCTTCTGTTCTGTTGTCGTTTGTGGTGACAGAGTGAATGATGTCTCGTCTCGTGAGTTAATTTGGTCGGTCAGTTGGTTCGCTGAAGGTAAAATGAGCCCCAGTCCTTGAGTTGGGGCAGTTTCCTGGCTTTGGCAGTGATGAGGCTGCTTTGGCGTCGGTGATTTATTTATGGTCCAGTCCGGGGGCAGTTTGTGTGTTCCCTCATTGGTGTTGCACCCTCAGGGAGAGCTTTGGTGGCTGCAGAGTGTGTTGGTGTCATATAGCCACTTAGAAAATCAGGGCGCGTTGGATGGAGGGAAACCATAATGTCCTAACCCTGTGTGTGAAATTTGATTTCTTTTAATGTAATTAAAATGGAACTGGCTTAAAGTGACTTGTATACATTACTGTATTTTCGTAACTACATGTAACAAAGTACTATTTTAGGATCTCTGAATAACTGTCTATTTTAAATTTGGCAGGTGTGAATCACTTTGTTTTCAAATCAGTTAGCCGGAGGACTGATTTTATATTTTTGTTACTGGGGGCTCTTCCAAACCACCTCCAAGACCTCTTAGAATTGTCTTTAGTCTATGTGCATGTGTATATATTCTAGCTAAGGGACTCTCTCAGCATAGAGGTACTGTCCCACCCTCTGGGTCAGAAGCCCTGGTTTGTCCAACCTGCTCCAGAGGAAGGTAGGGATTGGGCGGTGGTTAAAAATCAGACTTGTAGTCTAGCTCCCCTTTCTATCCGTCCTATAAACCCTTGACTTCCACCTGGATCAAACATGTTTTTAACATGATGTTGAATATCTTAAATGACCCAATCACCTCTTACTGGGGAAATCCATTCCAAAGACTAACAGCCAGAGAGATGAAATTCCTCCTTTTAAATCACAGAATTATTCCAATGCAGAAGGAGGCCATTAACCCCTGGTATTTGCACTGGCTTTATTTAGTCCTGGCCTCCCAGCCTTCCCCCACATTCCAATTGCGCCCAAAAACAAATTGTCTAATGCCTCAGTTGAACCTGCCTCCTCCACAACACTGGGTAGTGTATTCCAGCCCTTAACTACTTGCATTGCTCGAAGGTTTCTTCTCCCATCACCCTTGCTTCGTTTATGCATCACTTTAAATCTGTCCCCTCTCATTCCTGGGAGACTAGCTATTTTTAACTGCGCCATCCAGTTCGCAATTTCGCTTGAAGTGATTCATCCTTTCAGCACCTACCCTGTCAAACCCCCTCCATCTTCTTTCCATCCGATCACCTTTTTAATGCTTCCAACCTCCATGTGTAGGTCCGGTCAGGACAACCTTTCCTCATGAAGCCATCCTTTTAACCCCGGAATTGGCTTCAGTAAATTTTCTCTGAACTGATTCCGATGTAGGTATATCCCTTGAAGTTATGATTGTTTTCCCCTTTGTTATTAAAGAGAGTTTTTTTTTTCTTCAGTGTGCTAGGAACCATCTGTACGTTCTAACATGCCTGTGAAGCCTGATGGTGGACCTACACAGCACTCCACCATTTCAGTAATGTTTAGTGTCTCGTTAAACAAAGAGACCAAAATTCAAGTTGTACCTAGCCCTCCAGATGCATTCTCAACAATGCAGTGCACGTTTGTAATAAGACTTCTTCTTCCTTTGTTTGTTTAATGTAACAACATGCCACATACAGCGAAGGCTAAAATTTCTTTAGCCTATATTTACCTGGTGTTATGTGATTTATTTTAACTTTGTGCACCCCCAGTGCAACACCAGCATCTCCAAATCATTTGCCATATCTATATGCTAATTTCCTAATTCGCATATGGTAAATAGTCCACTATATTTGACCATCAGAAAATAGTCTTGGTTGCGAAAGAATTTTTCAACTATTCTTTCCAAAGGACAGTGAACAAATTGCACTGAAATAAGTTTCTCATATGTTCAACCACATATTGTATGATTTTCTTTTGAAAAGCCTACATCTCCAATCCTACTTTGATTTTTTTTTAATGCTCCAAGCTGACTGCCTTACATTGTCCTTGATTTCATTATGATGTAGTTTAAAAATAATAAATGCACAAAACAAAAGATGCCAAATCATTGTTTAGTTAGAATATTTGATACAATAGCAAATGCATGTTGCCACTCCTCCTGGTTGTGAAATAGATTTGCGACAAGGACCGCAATTCTAGTTTTGCAATTGCAGATTATTTGAGGAAATGGGTTATGTCCTAACATGAATACAATTGCAGACACATTGTTGTCAAACTGGATTGTCTACAGTATAACAGCTATTACGAAGTTCCTGATCATGTGATTTAAGTCTCTAAGCATTTGCATCCTTTTAATATGAATTGGGGTGAACTATTGTTTCTAACTGCTTATGATGGTTTGTTTTAAAAAAAAAAGCAACTTTAGTAAAGAAAGTAGGCCCATATCTCTGGTTGGGTTTTGGGACTTGCAAACTAAGTTGCATGTTTGAGTGCAAAGCAATCTGGGCATTTACCTATGGGTAAATATTAATTAATTAATTCATTCCACTTTTAAATGTCCATCTTTTTATAAATGGTCCTTTTGTTATTTTGGATGAAATTCAAGCTAGGAGTTGTCTGGTTCGGGAGGAATTGGTTGGTGAAATGGGTATGTGATGGATGTCTTGGCTGTATACGCAAATATATAGAATACAGAAAGGCATGTTAAACCTTTCTGAAAGACTGACTCCTTTGTTCTTAACTAGAGGTGGATGAACACTTGAGCACCTCCTTGAGATCCAGGATCTTCCTGAATGGCAGAACCGGTGTAAAGGCCTAGTTTGTTCCTTTATCCATATGTTTATATGGAAAAAGTGAGAACTGCCGATGCTGGACTCCCCTGTTCTACAGATGCTGCCTGACCGGCTGTGCTTTTTGACTTGTATGTTTAAATGCTTAATTGACAGCACAGGCTGTTTAATCCCAATCTGTTTTAGTGGGTTTAAGTGACTGGGTGTGCCTTGCCATTTCAGATATTGAAACTTTAAAGTGCCTGAATAATTGACACTTCTAGTACCCTCGAGTAGAAAAGTTTTTTGTTTTAATTGGAGAGTTATTGACTTCTTTTCTAAAACTTTTTTTAAACACCTCCAACTTCCACTAAACTAGCTTCTTTGTCATTGCCTGTCACACATTTATATTGCTAAACTTTGGTCCGGGGTGTGGGGAAATGAGGAGATTGTGTTGCAGGACCTTTTTTATTTTTAATTGCAGTGAGGGCTAAATCCCATAGGGTTGGGTGTGGTGTGGAGGGGAGAACAGTATCTGCCTCTGGCAGTCCCTTTTACTGGATCTACATTTTTCTTTCAGTTCCTGGGTGTGGGCTGAGGTGTCAATCATTCATTTCCTTTGGAGCCAGTATTTCCAAAATGGCACACAGCTAGAAATTGTCCAGCAATGTTTTGTTATCCACTTGTTCAAAGTGGTTATGACACCCCTGTGGAACAGGTGGGACTTCTACCTGAGCCCAAAGGCACAGGTTCAAACATTGCCATGGTGCCATGAGCATTAATGAAAGCATTAAGAAGTCTAATTGGTGACTGGATGAATTGGATATTGACCTATAGCAATAGGATGGAAGATTGGCATATGGGTAACTGCCCAAAGCCATATTGCTGGGAAGGGGATCTTTTTCAGATACAGTAGTATGCCAAGGAAGATGAGATTTTCTAATTTAATTTCTGTTGCCTGCTAACTCTGGCATGTAATTCTAAGGTTCACTTTTTAATGTTAACCTGCAAAGACTTTAGTAATTAGGCATAGATGATTTTTGTTATACTGACTACAATAGTTGCACAGTCCTGGTTAAAACCACACACATCCACAATGTGACTTCCCACTGCCTGCTAGGGAAACAACATACAATACTGCACTGCAACAGCTTGTGAGTAGGATGCTATAAGGCAATGCTGCCTTTCAGATTTTAAATATTTTATTTCTGAAAGCTGTGCTGAATCCTTACAAAGAACAAAAGATGTCGTCATGCTAAGCTGTTCATTCGGCCAAGGGAAGAGAACAATTATTTTTATTTCATTGTAAAGGAAATGCAAGCAGACAATTGTTTATTGTGTGGTTCCCATTCAAATTATATTGAGAAATGTTTCAGCAGTTTTTAGAGTGCTGTGATTGATCTAATGTAGGTCTGCCCATAATGCTGTTAGGAAGGCTGCCCCAGGTTTTTGACCCCATGTTAGTGCAGGGATGCTGATACAAATCAGAATGGCAAATATACAGGTAGTGGTGATAATATACACTGCCTCTGTGCAACAGTATGATTGAAAAGGTTGAAAATAATTGATGGGGTGCCAATTAAGCAGGTTGATGTATAGTAATTATAATGGGGATTTGTGTATCCTGAAACCAAAATAAAAGTCTTGCCTCAGTGTATCACGTCATGGATATATTATTAGTGTTATCCTAACCTCAGCAATCTGTAGCAACCTTGTGGTAAAAGTACAAGTTCAAGAATGTAGGATGAAATTTAATAATCTCAAGATTTCATGTACTGCAAAAAATGCCATAAGAGAAACCACTATCAAATTATAAGGCAATTGAAGTTTACAAGTAGTTGATGTGGATTTAGCATTCATTTAGTTACGGTGGTTTGGAAACCTTCAATTTTCTCAAAGTTTAGGGAAGAATTATTGTTTGATAGCAGGAAAACAACATCCAGTGAAATGCCATCTATTTTGTAATATGCTGCACTCGTTACAGTAACACGAATTAGGGTGCAGGTTTTTCTGGCGAGATTTTTTGCTTCTCGGTTCAGTATGTTCAGCTCAAATCCTCCAGTTTTCGAGGAGGAGCTGTTTGAGTGGAGAATTAAACTGATTGTACCACAATTCTCCCAAATATTCAGCCCTCTGGAATGTGAGGCTGCTGAATAGATTTGACCTTATTCCTACAACCAAAGGCAGAAATTGCTGGAGAAACTCAGCAGTATCTATGGAGAGAAAGTAAAATTAACTTTTTTCTTCCTTCCCCCCCCCCCCCCCCATTGTTAAAGAAGAGTCACTGGATTTGACATGTTAACTGTTCGTTCTTCCTGTAAATGCTGCCAGACTTGCTGAGTTTCGCCAGCAGTTTCTGGTTTTGTTTCCGATTTCTAGCCTATTCTCTTCAAGCTCCCCAATCTCCCTGAAATTGCAATAGGGTCCTTGCTGGGAAGAGAATATTCTGGATACTTGCCCATCACCGGTGGCACTGCGTGGCTGCATGCACTGGCAGCTTTTAAACAGAAGTGAATCTTGAGCTGAGGGAAACAGCACATGCTCTCTATAATATTTCAAACAGTGAGCCACAGATGGAAGCTGCAGCCCTCCTTTTCCAACTGGGGCACATGCATACGGTCACTAAAGGTCTCCTCCTGCCCTAGTCCCTTAGCCTATCCTGTGTGAGAGATCTGGAGGAAAAAGTAGTATATGTTGTTGTTTTTACCCCCCGAAGCCTAGGCCTTCAGCCCCTTGGTGGCTGGTCAGCACTTCATTGTGGAAGCTTGTGATTTCCAGCGAAGTTGGTAAGTCAGCCCTGAAATGGCTGATTGGAGTTCGATTTGATGAGCTTTCTTACTGTTGGAGCTGGGGCATCAGCTACCCTGGTTTAATGCATGGAGTGCAAACATGCCAGCCTACAGTTCCATGGTTTATCTGATTTGGAAATCATTGTCCATTAGTATCTTTTGAAGTGGATAGATTTTAAGAGTGTACAAACACTTTCAACTTTTTAAAACAATGACTAAATTGACTGACTCCACCCACCACACAACAGACAGAAGGAAGTGTGGGCTCTGTATTTTTCATGCAACATTCTCTGACCAATGACTACTTCATCTTTGACCACGATGTTCTTTTTTTTTGGAGAACAAACCTTCATTGTGTTGAGAAGGGCTGTAGTTTAAGTCTGTCTCTTTAATTTGGTACCACTGCAATTCTCTAATCAGATAACATTTGGCAAAATCTAAGTGTGTTTGTCTTACTGAACAGACAATGTTTTGTTGCTCCTGTAGGCCAGTTGTTTCTTATACAAAAGCCTGGTGGGAGTACAAAAATCCCCACAGTGGAACGTTTTCCATATTGTACCTTTTGTCTGTTTTGTGCATGTATTAAGTGGCACCCACATGCATCAGGAGTGAACAATACCATTGGTTATGTTCTTATAACCTAGCACCAGATACTGCACAATGCAGAGATTTTTATTTTGTTTACAATAATTTCATATGGACTTTGCAATGGTCTACTGCTCTTGTCAATATTTCGCAATAAAAGCTGAACACTCAAATTTCTATTGTTTCAGTGCATTCACTGGTTCTGCTAAAGTAAAGTTGCAACTAATTGTGGTACAAATAGATTTGTCAACTACTTGGCCAGCTGCCAGGATTCTCTCTCTCTCTCCTAATGCGCTCTCTTGCTTGAGCTTCCCCTCTTTTTTTCATGAGCAGTGATATTTATTGTAACGTTTTTCACAACAATGGCACAGATGCTAGATACTTTATTGTATTTTGCACTCTGAAAAGATGCGCATAATATTTCAATATGATTTGGAGATGCCGGTGTTGAACTGGGATGGACAAAGTTAAAAATCACCACAACTCCGGGTTATAGCCCAACAGGTTTATTTGGAAGCACTAGCTTTCGGAGCACTGCTCCTTCATCAGGTGGTTGTGGAGTATAAGATTGTAAGAGACAATTTATAGCAAAAGTTTAGTGTGATGTGACTGAAATGACATATTGAAAAAGACCTGGATTGTTTGAGTCTCTCATCTTTTAGAATGAACATGTTTGTTTTAGTTCTTTCATATGTAGATTGCAGAACCTTTTAAAAAGTTACATTCTCAAGTGAACTTTAACAATTGGTGTCATGTCGGCCCAGATAAAGTATTGAAGGTGTGAGATGCCCTGCGTGAGGCTGTCTGTCAGTGCCACAATGGTCAGACTGATTGATTATAACCTAAAACAGATTTACAGAATCTTGCATGGATTCATCAGTTTTGAGCAAAATAAAATGTAATTCTGCAAGTACAAATTCACCCCACAAATGTGTGTGTTGTATGGGTCTGTAGGAATGTGATTGTAGGGCAATGTGCTCACCCATAGGGTGTCATGAACCCAAGGTCCTGGTTGAGGCCATCCCCTTGGGTACCGAACTTGGCTATCAGTCTTGGCCACTTTGCGTTATTGCCTGTCCTGAAGTCCGCCTTGGAGGATGGTCACCATAGGTCTGAGGTTGAATGTCCCGGACTGCTGAAGTGTTCTCCAACGGGCAACAATCCACAGACAAGAGTGTTCCCTCTCAGTTGGAGAGCACTTCAGTGGTCCAGGGCATTCAACCTTGGACCTTTTTTGGGTGACTGTCCTCCAAGGCGGACGTTGGGACAGGCGACAACGCAAAGTGGCCGAGCGGAGGCTGATAGCCAAGTTCGGTACCTATGATGGTCTCAACCGGGACCTTGGGTTCACGTTGCACTACTGGTGAGCTCACTGCACTACACACGTGCACAGACACTCTTGCGCACGGGCAGACTTATACCCCTTTTATACTTGCAGTCTCGCACGTGTACACACTCTCAGACACTCATAACCACCCCCCCACCCCAAAACACCGCACGCATACACAAGTTTTTGAGGTGAATTTGTACTTGCAGAATTACATTTTACTTTGCCCAAAACTGCATGAACCCATGTAAGATTCTCTAAACCCATGTTTTAGATTAGAATCAGTCTGACCATTGGGGCACAGACAATCTCACACAGGGCAGCTTGCACCTTCAATACTTTATCTGGGCTGACATGACACCAGTTGTTAATGTTCACTTGGGAATGCAACTTTGTTTTAAAAATTTTGCGATTTTTTTTTTAGAACCAAAACCAACATCGTCTTTCTAAAAGATGAAAGACTTAACAAACAATTCAGGTCTTTTCCAATATATAATTTCAGTTACATCACACTAAACTTTTGCTATAAATTGTGTTTTACAATTGTGTACTCCACAATCACCTGATGAAGGAGCAGCGCTCCGAAAGCTAGTGCTTCCAAATAAACCTGTTGTGCTATAACCTGGTGTTGTGATTTTTAGCTGATTTCAATGTGGGAATGGTAATTGTCCTCTAGCCGTTTAGGATTTATCCTCCAAATGTCATTGCAATGACTGGATACTTTGCCTGTACCCATCTGACTGAATCTAGGGGCTTTAAATCTAAGAACACAAAGTTTGTATTAACTTGCTCAGCCTTGTAAATTGAAACTGACACTTATTTGATCTGTAAAGCTGTGATCTGATGCTTCAATCAGTTGTAATCTGTGGTTCCAAATTCAGCCTTTAAGAGGAATTTTTATTCACCTTTAATCAACTGACCTAGAAATAACAATTTGTATAATTTGAGACTGCACTAGAAGCTATATTTACCAATTAGAATTAAAGAATGGCAAAATTGTTTTCAGATTAATGTGGCAGAAAGTATTGTCAACTTTACAGCATTTTAAATCAATCTTGTATAAAAATCTTGTCATCTCTTATATAATTAAGTTGAGCAAAAAGATGGTGGGATTGCAATATTGGTTCAGTTATTTCAATCTCAGGAGTGAGGTCAGAAGGAGATCAAGTCAGGAGTTTAACTTCTAAAATAAAAGGTTAAAGTAACTATGGATGCTGGAATTCTGCAATAAACACATTGCTGGAGAAACACAGCAGGTCTGACAACATCTGAAGAGAAAGCAGTGCTATTGGGAGGTAATGACCTAGTGGTATTATTGCTCAGCTGTTAATCCAGAGACCCAGGTAATGTTCTGGGAGCCCTGGTTCGAATCTCAACACAGCAGGTGGTGGAATTTGAACTCTGTAACGGTTAAGGGACTTTGACTGTTGTATTAATGAGGGGATAACGTTTCGGTGCAATGTTTCAGAGGGTGCAGGACTCTTTAAAGCATTCAGAACAGTTCCTTAACCAGTATGTAGCAAGTCCACCCTGAGAATGGACCGTCCCAGATAGAATCCGGGAAGGGATTGGATGGGATGGGTCTTGGTGCTAGTGATCATAACCATATGGTTGTAGCATGGAGCAGGATAGATGTAAAGATATACCAAGTTAAGATTTAAGTGGGGAAACACTATGACTAAACTGAAATATGGTTTATTCCAAGTGGACTGAATGGCTATTTTAAGTTAAATGGGTATTAGATCAGTAGCTGTCTTACAAGGAGTTAAAGATTGGTCAGAGCAAATTAAGAGGGATGGAAGTGTTGTACCTAACCTTCTATCTCGTGTTGCCTGTGGGACAGAATAAGTCAAGAAGAAAACATACCAGATGTCAAAAGCTGAATATGGTGGGAGATGCATGAGCGAAATTTTAAAGGTGAGGTTTTGGAAAGTGAAGAGCCCATGAAAGTATTGATATTGGAAGTAAATCTGTTTTCTGTAAGTATTTTAGAGAAAGCGTGATAATCAAGAAATAAAACAGAACCAAGTTAACTAATCAATAAGTTAACTAGTGGAGGACATACTTAACTTTTTGCACCTATTTTCCTAATTGGAATGAAGCAAACATTTATAATTGAGCAGAGGCATAGTATGAAGCATTGGATAAGGTAATTTGGGCAACAGAAGCATTTCACTTTTTTAAAGTGGGGAAATCACCAAGACTGGATGAACTGTATACCTGGGTACTGAGGGGAAGTGATGAGATAAAAACTAAATACTACTAGATAAACTTGGGAGATATGGCAGAATCTGTAGTGACAGAGTTAAACCATTCTGAAGAGAAGTCAGGAGACTTGACATTTAGCTGTTTGCTCTTCCCACACAGACCTGCTGAGTGTCTAACACTTCCATGGCTCTTGATCTTCTCACTCACTGGGTGGGTGTGAGCAGAGTGTTTAAAGTGGTTGCGTTCTTGATCACTGATATAGGCCTCAACAAATGGACTATAAAATCCTGGTGAACTGGGATATTTGTTTTGAGTCTGTTTCTTGTGCTTGCCTCTTCATTCCTCATGAACTGGTTGGCAGGGACTACAGTGAGTTATTTTTAGCAGTGGAGATGGCCTGCTACCTGACACCTAGCCAGCTCATACCCACTTGTTTTAACAATCAAAATGCTGCCCTGTGTGGCTGGAACAAAGTGCCTCAAACCTTTATCATGTTCTATGAAGTGTGTCTGACTACCATTGTGATATTATTTATGTCATTTGGATGACTTCAAGCAATTGCAAAGCTACAGCCAGTTACTGAGAGGTTGTGAGGTGATTTAGTGAGTGGCAAGTGTTTATAATAGTGACTTTTGTAATGGGAAGGTGGGAACAGCTTATATCTAATCTAACCTGGAACAAGTGACAGGTCAGGAAGGTAGTCAGTTCATATGAATAGTCTGCTATGTATTCTATGTTAGATTTTTAAATTTTCTGTGCGTGAAAGCTGATTGGAGGAACAGCTATTCTGAGCATTTGTAATGAAGATTAATCTGAAGTTCCCTAAACATGGGGTGTTTAGTATCAGATTTTAAGTTCAGTATTATTGTAACCTGAAATGACAAAACAGTACTTTTCACACAATAAATCTTGTCAAGCTACAGAAGAAGCAATGTCTGGTGCATGGAGTTGTTGGTATTAACAATAGGGACAAAGATTTATGAATCTGTTCTTGGCCACTGTCAGGCAAACATTTATTTTGAATGCTTTTTAGTGAAGCAGGTTAAACCTATCTACAGAGATTGTGTTGCCATTGATAATTACTCTACATGAAATAACATTGTGTTGTAGATATAAACAACAATACAATATGTAGTATGAGTGCAAATATTTTCTGAAGTTGATAGCGAGGAAAGTTGTATGCATCAAGTTTAATTTCAAGCATATAATTGTTCCAGATGTTTACTAAGATTTTAAGGCATTTGAAATTAAACATTTGCATGTTTTTTTGTAAATGCAGGTTTTAATCTTCTGTACCTAATAAATCTGTTGCAACAAGCTAGGGGGTGAATTTTCAAACTTTTTAATTTGGCCATAACAAAGGCTTACCTTTTTTAAACCATGAGGATATTCCTTTTTCCAATTTTAACATGTAAATTTTTACTGTAATATTAAGGAGATAATCAAAGTGGTTGTGAGATGACCACGTTTTTGAGTAACCTGAGACTATGGTTCGTTAGTTGGTTGCTGGGACTAACTGTGTTTAAATTCTTGTTTTTTCAGCTTTTGTTTCCCAGTCTGGGTTTTTTTTTCTTGGTGAGTGTTCTCCAGCCTGTTTCACCTTCTTAGTCAAAATCCATCTCTTCTGTTGTCTTTCCTTCTTTAAGAAAAACTCCTTGAAATACAAGGTGGTCCTGTGTTCATTTTGTTCAAGATTTTTTTTTGCCTGCAATAATCTGGCCCAAAAGGCAAAGTTTTTTTTATCATCCGACGTGTGAAAGATCTTATGGTATGCATCAGTTATTATGCTGGTGCAGGGGGTGAGGGAAAGGGGGTGGGCTGGTGGTGAGGGGTACAGTATGATTATTGCTTTCACTGTCTTGAGAGGGTCACAGGTTTTTGATTTCAACTGTTTCTTGTGTGGTCATCATTGATTTCCTGAAACTTGGCCAACCTGTGTTAGGCAGAATGCCCGTGGCCATTTCAAATTTAGTGTTATGATTCCCTTTTTAACACCTCTTTCATTGTGCGCAAGTCCTAGAATTTAATTTGGATGATTATAATTTGCAGCACAATTCACATCTTAATTATGATAAAAATCTAAAATACTTTGGTTCATAGACAAATGTGTCAATTTACAATGTTGTCTTCAAATGAAATGGTTCGTACATTAAAATACATTGTTACTGTGAATATTACTGATTAAAATATTTTAAAATTCAAATCCAATGTCTAAATTGTTAGAGTAGTTTACAAAATGGTTATAAAATCATGAGGGGCGTAGGTAGGGTGAATAGTCAAGGTCTTTTTCCAAGGGTATGGGAGTCCAGAACTGGAAGGCATAGCTTTAAGGTGAGAAGGGAAAGATTTAATAGGGACCTGAGAGGTAACTTTCTTCACACGCAGGGTGGTGTGTGTATGGAATGAGCTGCCAAAGGAAATGGTAGAAGCTGGTACAATTACAGCATTTAAGAGATATCTAGATGGGTAGAGGAATATGAGCTAAGTGCTTTCAAATGGGACTTGATTAAATTAAGATATCTGGTTGGCTTAAAGAGGTGGACTAGTGGGTCTGTTCTGTTCTGTACAACTGACTCTTGAGTATTTCTTGAACACCTCTGAAGCTTACACCTTTATCATTTTCACTGTCTGTCATTGTGGTATTTTTCTAACACATTCCAAGCTTATCTTTTGTCAGTTTTACCAATTGCTCCTGCTCTGATAAATTTTTTTGGATTAAATATATTTGTACCAATCAATATTTCACTTCTGTACCATTCTCGTTCTGACACTACTTCCTTTTAAAACTACTGTAGGATTTCATGTTGTTAAAACCATTCCTGATAAGTCATTCTTTATCATCCTGATCAGCCCTATACCTCTGCATTACCTGGCTTGAATATTCCTCCAGTGTGCAGTTTCCACAAATAAACAGTTAATTTTACAATGTACGTGTAATATTTGAAAGTTCATTCTACTTTGCAATGTTTTGTTTTAGTTTTTCTAAAAGCATAAGTTCTTGATTGCCTCCTTTAATTTCAACATCTTTCTTCCCCAGTAAAATAATCTGATATTGGCAAAGTTGAATGTTTGTTTTATCCTTCATGTAGATTCAGGGTTCCAGGAATGAACATTCTACTCAACACCTAATACTGTGTGTCTGAAGAATACCTGCTTTCAGCTTCTCCACAATTCCTGTTGCTATTTATACTTCAACTTCATCTCTACACAAATATACCTGAATCTTATTCTCTATACCAGCCTTTTTGTGGCTTTTTTAAAAAAATTAAATTGAAATATTCTAAATTGTGCATTTTCTCTGTTCACTTGATGTCACCTGTTCAACAATTTTTAAAAGGGGATTTTTGGGCACAATTTCTTTTTTAAGTTTTTATGTATTTGTTTTGATTTTTTTTAGGGGAAGTGACAGCCTAGTGGTATTATCACTGATCTGTTAATCCAGAGGCTCTGAATGTTGTGGTGAGTTGGGTTTGAATCCTGCCGTGGCTGACAGGGAAGTTTAAATTCAATAAAATCTAGAATGAAAAGTATAATGACCATGAACCTGTTTGTTGATTTGTGGAAAAATCCCATCTGGTTCAGGAAGGAAGGTGAAGCTCCGATTACAGCCAGCCAGGAGCCAACAGGAAAGGAAACTTGCATCTTTACCTGGTCTGGCCTACATGTGGCTCCAGACCCACGGCAATGTGGTTGATTGTTAACTGCCCTCTAGGATGGGCAAGAGATGGCCAATGATGCCCCCAGCCCATGAATGAATTTTTAAAACTACTTCTGTTTGTCCCTGATTTTTAGATTAGATTAGATTACTTAGTGTGGAAATAGGCTCTTCGGCCCAACAAGTCCACACCGACCCACACCCACCCTGACTCATTCCCCTATGTTTACCCCTGCACCTAACACTACGGGCAATTTAGCATGGCCAATTCACCTCACCTGCACATTTTTAGATTGTGGGAGGAAACCGGAGCAAACCCACGCAGACACGGGGAGAACGTGCAAACTCCACACAATCAGCCGCGTGAGGCGGGAATTGAACCCGGGTCTCTGGCGCTGTGAGGCAGCAGTGCTAACCACTCTGCCACCATGCCACCCATTAGATTAACTTTTATGTTTTGTTTTTCATCATTTTTGAGTGATGGGAGGCTCACTGGCTGGACCAGCATTTGTTGCCCGTCCCTAGTTGCCCTTGAAGGTGGGGCTGAGCTGCTGCAGACCACCTGCTGTGGGTTGACCCACAATGCTATGTACTGTTGTGCGACTTGCTGTAAATCCTGACCCAATATTGTTATGTCTCCAGAAAATGTTAAAGATTTTATGGAATACACTGTACTCCAATTCACCTTGCTTTCTATCAACCTTGGTCTGAAAAATCTTGTTCAGATTTGCATATAAAACACAAATTCTAAGACTGTAACAATACGTAAGCAGATATAAGCCATTATCAACTAAAACTGTAATCCCATTATGAACTCTAACCTGCTCAACCACCCTAGAACCAATGCCCTAGTTGTTGACCAGCAAGCAGTCTATTGTTGATCTGTGGGCTAGTGACAGTCATCTTGGCACCTCTTGGCTACAGGTTGTCTATAATCTGAGTTTCAGTTACTGCCTGTTTAATGGTTATTTGGTATCTCTGTGCGTGCCAGATATTTGCTTTCAAAACTACAGCCACCCTTTTGAAACAGTGCTTTTTCTGTACAGTTCTTGCTCCTTTCAGTGCCCAGTTTTTAAAAACACCAAGACAGTTGTTTATCGCACGTAAATATTTAAATAGTTTTAAATATTTTGTGGATGGCCCTCTTCCTTTTTAATTTGGAAGTGAGACAATGTAGTCACCAATGTTGTATCTTCCAACACTCATTGACTCCCATATGATGGCAATTTTCATTTCTGGTCTGTTTTCATTAAGTCTAGGGTGACTCCTGTCTATCCTTGTGGATTTTGTTATTTTTGAACTTTTTAAAAAAAACTCAATAAAAGCTCCAGCTCATTCACTTCAACCTTTTTCATTGCAGCTCACCCAAGGGGTGTCACATATTCCACTGTTCAGTTTCTGGAAGGCTCAATTACCTATTTTTAAGAGCTTTTACTTTCTTTAAACAATTCTACATTGCATTTGTCAATTGCGTGCTATGGATTGTTTTGTTTAAACTTCCCAATAAATCCACTCCTCTTTTACATCTCTCTTCCTCGCAGGTGGCAGTCCACAGTAAAGTTGTTTCTCTTTATTACTTTAGAAATCAGGGCTGGATTACAGGTCATTGTGCTATAAGGTGTTCAGTTAGCGCAAGTTGCCTATAACGTGATTGACGAATTGTGGTCATTGTTTGGATAATGCGATCTTTCTACTGAACGGGTACAGCAACCTTCTGTAGCGCGAAGCTGCAGAGGAACATAACTGTCAGGTTATAGCAGAACTATCTGTATTTCACAGAGTAACTTGCTTTCCTTCCCACAATTTAAAAATCTTTCAGCTGCATCTCAGAGGACTGTATATTAATCTAATCAAATTTATTCTTCCTAAAACTTCCAGAAACCACCTCTCAGGCAGTTAAGGAAGTGTAGCAAGTATTGTCCTTGTCAATGATGCAGAACTTTTTAAAACTTCAATCTTGTGCTCAGTTCCATTATAATATAATTATCTAATATTACTACTGCACCATAACTTGATTAGTTAGTGTTCTTAATTGTTAGGTGCTTTCAGCATTCATAAGCACCTAATTAGATTGTAAACAAATAATTGTTTGTCATTGATCCTCCATTTTGTTATTAAAGGCACCCAAGGTTGTTTTGAGTTAGAGCAATTAAACTGCGATTCTAAATTACTTACGAAGTCCATGCCTCCCTCAGTTATGAAACCTCTTTTTTCACAATTTTTTTTATACACAATTGATTTTAAGTGCAGAAGAAATTATAACACTTTGACAATCAAAAAAACTAATAATAATAATAGATGAAATAATGCATGCTTGCATCCACGTTAGTTTGGAGTGGAAAATGTTCAGATTTTGATTCTTTTGAAACTTGATTTCCGATTATCGTGACAAGCTGAAGAGCAGAGTCAAAGGCTGGATTTTTCAAGTTTATCTTTGTTGAAAATCTGGCTTATTGCAGAGGGACAAAAAAGGTCAAGATGTGTTTAAATCCTGCAATTTCTCTGGGTGTGCTATTTAAATTCTGATCTCCAGGGCATCAATTCTCTGAAACAATTGTGGCTTCTCCTAAGTTTGTTCTGTGTACACCCATGTGAACAGGAAGTGCCAAGTATCAACGGTTTTTTTTCAAGAAGCATTGTTTGGCAAAATGTTTTTATGCTTTGTGGGGACAGATCAGTACCGTACTATGTATTTTAGTGGAAATCCTTTCTTTGCCTTAAGGGAAATATTTGTAAAGATTGCCTTTTGAAAGGAAAAGTTAGAAAATCCTTATCGCAGCACCTGATACCATTTAGATGTTATCTCTTTTTTTATATAAATAGAAGCTAAATGTTTAAACCCATGAGCTATCTTTACTGGTTCAACTTAAGTATGCTTATGATGCTAGTGGAGGTAAATTATAGCACATCTTAAAAAGCAGCATTCCCTATTTCAGTTTATTGCTGATGGAAATACTAGATATCACTAGGTTGAAAAATGTAACGTGCTAACTCCTTTGTTTGTTATGCAGTTAATTTTTCACAGGTGCTGCACCTGACATCTGGTTTTAACCTGGGTCTTGTTTGTACTCTGTGTAATTTTTTAAAATAAATCTGGCTGTTGGGTTAGGATTTGTGTGTAGGAGTATGGTGACTTCTGAAATCAGTAGTTTTCTTGTATATTGGAATGCTCGCAATCTCTTTCAAAGCTTTGAAGACTTTTTTTTTAGAATAGTAGCAGTCACTATTGTAAGTGACAGCCTTCATCTATCTATATCTGTCTTCTCCCCACACCACTCCCTTTGTCTTTTACTCTAAGCAACCTTAACATCTCTTCCATTTGCTCCTCTTGTCCTACATCAGTTCCCCCCCCCCCCCCCCATAGAGAAAAGAAGAATTTTCCAGCCCCCTTTGTTTCTAATTAAATCAAACTGAACTTGAGGTGTTGACTTTTTTTGCCCTCTACAGATGCTGCCAGATCTGTTGAGTTTCTCTCGCTGTTTGTTTGTTTGTTTATTTGATATTCCACTTAGTTTCAGTATCAGATTCAGAGTACCACCAAAAATATGCTATTGCCTACAATAGTCCCACCTGCTTGCGTGCATGCCCATATGTCTGTCCTTGACATACTGCAGTGTTGCAGTGAAACAGCACAAACTGCAGGTACATCTCCTCCTCAGACTCGGTACTTTACATCCTTCTGGACTTGACATTGAGTTCAACACCTCTTTTTAAATTGTGAACCATTTCTTTCCTTGCTTTTAGCTTGCTGTCATATCCTCCCCTCCCCTATCCTTATTAAAGTTCATTTTCCAGTGTGGCAGGAGATGCACCATGGTTCTACCATTCTCACATTCTGACTCTCATTTTCTGTAAACTACTGACACTTTTAGAATTGTGACTTGCTTTTGTGAAATATGAACTTGATGATTTTAATTCATTGATCTCATTGTGGATTCTGAGTTTGTCCTTGACAGTTAGTTGGTTAACAGGTCTTTAGTTACCAAGTTACTTCTCTACATTGTCTCAGCTATATACCGATTTTTTTTTTTGTTTTTTTTGTTGGGAATTGCTGGTTCCTTCCCATTCTGCCTATATGTTAACTCCAAAACAGCAGTGTTACATCCTATTTACCAGAACAAATGTTGGATAATAAAGCTGACTTCAGAGATGGTTTATTCCTGCTTTGAATGTATGGTTTCTTTCCTTTATCCATTTCATTAACTTCAATCTAATAACAAGTGATATATTACAGTGGTTTTTTGAATTTGGCATTCAGTAGTTAACTATTACCTTTTTAAGGGAAATCTGGAATAACTTCCTAAATATTATGATTTGAAGTGAGAGTTTATGAAACTAAAATCTTTTTGTTTTGCAGGAGCCTTTTGAGGATGGTTACGCAAATGGAGAGGAAGCCAGTCCAGCTGAGGAGGCTGTGTCAAAACATGTTGTTGACAATAAAGGGGTTGTAAAGTTTGGCTGGGTTAAAGGTGTTCTGGTGAGTAATTGCGTCTTTTTGCTTTCAGTAGATAAAACGAGAATTTTTAGTCATCAGTTTTTAATTTTTTTTGGGGGTGGCTCAGTGGCTAGCATTGCTACCTCCCAGTGCCAGGGACCCGGGTTCGATTCCAGACACTGGCAACAGAGTTTGCACACACCCTCCCTGTGTCTGTGTGGGGCTTCCTCTGTGTCTAATTTAGAATGGCCAATCCACCCTAACCTGCACATCTTTGGACCATGAGATGAAATTGGAGCACAGTGTTCAGGGATGTGTAGGTTAGGTGGGTGAGCCATGTGAGATGGGAAGTACAGAGTAGGGGCTTGTGTCTAGATGGGGATGATCGTTTGGAGGGTCAGTGTGGGCCAAATGGCCCGAGTCCACACTGTAGGGATTCGATGATTCTATGAACTTTGTGAAGCTGTTACTTTTAATTTTTGTGAAACCGTTTAGAAATCTTCTGATTTTTTTTTGTGTGTTGGTATAACTTATGACACCACTTGGATTTTAGCCCCAAAGTGGGCAGCTTACAGCAAATGTCTCCAATTTTTGTCTTTGCAAAAGTAGATTTCTTTTTGCAGGACTGAATTTCTGGACTTTGAAGGTACAACCACCACCTCTGCATGTCTTTTAGCTCCACAATAAAATTTAATGCTGATATTCAGGCAAAGTTGTTGCTTTATATTGATGACTTCTTCCTAATTCATAGTACCCAGTTCCAACTCTCTCATGCTGTGTCTTTATATGAAAAAAGGAAAGCAGATTTTTTTTTTCCCTGTAAGGGTGAAGCTTGTGCAAGGTGCTTATTTTAATGTGAAAGTTACTGTTCGTCACTGCTTTTAATGTTACTGCAAATAACATCTTTGCACTCCTAATAAGCGCTCATTTTGGGGGAGAAATGCATGCAAATAAACTGACTGCTTTTAATATCGAATTGCATGAGATCTAATGGACATTGACTGACTGTATAATTCTTTTTTCAACTTTATTTAAAAAGTCCGTGGCAAATCACTAGCAATTTACAGACTAAAAATTCTACGAGAAAGCGGTAATTAACCAGCTTCAATTTGAGTTAGTTCACTGTTAAATATGATAATGAGCCTGCAATAATGCAAATCTCAGTAAATAATTGTGATTCTAAATGTATTATGGTATTTCAAGAGATTTTCGAAGCTGTTGATTAGAAGGACCCATTTCAAATGGGTTAATAACCAAAATTGCAATACAGTGAAATACTTGTCAATTGAAGTTGCTGCATGCAAAAAAGCAAGCTGTAACAATGCATTTGGGAAAATTGTTGTTTGGTGTGGGTAGGTGTGTGCACCTCACTGCAGTCTGTTTATCCTGAGCAGGAGCCCAGAGGGAGCAGAGCACAGTTCCCATCCCACCCAATTACAGCTGATTTAGAGTTTTATAGAGATGTACAGCACAGAATTAGACCCTTCGATCCAACTCGTTCATGCCGACCAGATATCCCAGCACCCAGCCCATATCCCTCCAAACCCTTCCCGTTCATAAACCCATCCAGATGCCTTTTAATTGTTGCAATTGCACCAACTTCCTCTGGCAGTTCACTCCATACATGTACAAACTTGGAAAAAGTTGCCCCTTGGGTCTCATTTATAGCTTTTCCCCCCCTCTCCCTAAACTTAGGCCCTCTAGTTCTGGACTCACCCAACCCCCCACCCCAGGGAAAAGACTTTGCCTATTTACCCTATTCATGCCCCTCATGGTTTTATAAACCTCTATAAAGTCACCATCAGCCTCCGATGCTCCAGGGAAAACAGCCCCAGCCTATTCAATCTCTCCCTATAGCTCAAATTCTCCAACCTTGACAACATTCTTGTAAATCTTTTTGAACCCTTTCGTCCACTCCATACTCTGACCAATAAAGGAAAGCATACCAAATGCCGCCTTCGCTATCTTATCTACCTGTGACCCCACTTTCAAGGAGCTATGAATTTGGTCTCTTTGTTCAGCAGCACTCCCTAGGACCTTACCATTAAGTGTATATGTCCTGCTAAGAGTTGCTTTTCCAAAATGCAGCAACTCTCATTTATCTGAATTAAACTCCATCTGCCACTTCTCAGTCCATTGGCCCATCTGGTCAAGATCCTGTTGTAATCTGAGGTAACCCTCTTCGTTGTTTACTACACCTCTAATTTTGGTGCCATCTGCAAACTTACTAACTGCACCTCTTATGCTCACATCCAAATCATTATTTGATTTAAAGTTCCCTGCAATCCCCTATAAAATTGTTTAATTATGAGGCTTCCCCTGCAATCCAGACCGATGGAATTCTCTGTTGTCCCCAGACTGAGTATCACTTTCTCAGTTGCTCTCTCAAAATAAGAGGCATCAACTGCCAAAACAAGTGCTTTGTCCTGAAACTTCTTTGTATAAATATGACACACTATTGGACCTCTCCTGGCACTTGATCAAACGATCCAGCATTAACCTCCTTGTACTTTTCATTCCCTACAAATGTTCCTTTTGAAAACTTGAAATACTGCCTGCATCAACCACTCCCACATTCAAGCATTGCATGTAGAGACAGACAGACAAGTAAACTTGCCATAGTCTAACCAGAGCTTAAAGCTACTCCAGAGAGGACTGGTGGTTTAACCCAAAGGTCACCATGCCTCAGTGAAGGGGAGAGGTTGAGAGGGAGAGTCCTTACCTCCTGGTATCCTCTGTCAGCGTGGGAATTGATCTCCTAATTTTAATATTTATTCTTCATTGCAATCCAGCCATCTGAATTATTTGTTGCATTTTTCCATGAGTATTGGTAGAAGGGACTATAACACCATGCTGGTGGAGTCCAGTTCTCACTGAGGTGGTGCCACTAAAACCACTGTAGAATAACATGTTTTCAATTCTGCTTGATGTCCATGCGGCTCTGTTGGTCACGAACAGCCGAAATGTATTCAACCCTAATCTGTACTCACGTGGCCAGGCATATTCCCACTTCCCTTTTTATACTGTCAAGCCCATTTCAGGACCAGCATCAGACTTCGCCAGGTGAAACTGCAGCATGGGGCTACCTGCATGCTGAGCAGTGGGAAGCCAGTGGATCAGATCTAAACTCTGCAATCCTGCCACATCCAGTCATGAACGGTGCACAATGTAATTACTAAAGGGAGGAGGCTCAAATATTTCTGTTCACAGCGAGGCCAGCATTTGCTGCCATCTCCATGGTGATTGGAGATGTTTAGTGGTGAGCTGCCTCCTTGAACCATAGCCTTCCTGTGGATGGACCTGTAGCATGCTGCAGTTGGGAAGGGGCTTCAGGTTTTGGATCTGCTGACCGTGAAGGACCAGTGATTTCTAGTTCCAAGTTAAAATGGTTTACAACTTGGAGGAGAACTTGTAGATGGTGCTGCTCTGAGATGATAAAGGTCAAGGGTTTGGAAGGTGATGTCAGGGGTACTTTAAAGAGTGAATGTGTAAGTATTTTTAGATGGTACACACTGCTTCCACTGTGCAGTAGTGGTGAAGGGATTGAATGTGAAGATGTGGTTCAGTCAAGTAGGCTGCTTTGGTCTGGATGATGTCCATCTGCTTTTAGAGCTGATACCCCACTGGGAACGTGGTGAGCATTCTGTCATGGTCCAGATTTGTGGCTTTGTAGTTGGTGGCTGCACATTGGGTAGTCAGGAGATGAGTTACTGAAGAATTCTTAACTTCTGTCCTGCAACCATAGTATTGATGAGGCAAGTTCAGTTCAGTTTCTGGTCGACTGTAACCTCTGTGATGTTAACCATGATGTGGAGATGCTGGTGTTGGACTGGGGTGGACAGGGCCAGAAGTCACGCAACACTAGGTTATAGTCCAACAGGTTTATTTGAAGTCACCAGCTTTGTCATACAAAGGAGCAACACTCCAAAAGCTGTAATTTCAAATAAACCTGTTGGTGTGTTGCTCCTTTTGTCAGCCCAAGCTTGACTTCAAATAAACCTGTTAAACTCTCACCTGGTGCTGTGACTTCTGACTGTAGGATGTTGATAGTGGGGGGGTTTAGTGATGGTAATGTTAAGGGGTGATGGTTAACTATCTCCAACAAGAGAAATTATTGCCTGGCACATGTTGCTGCCAGATATTCCAGTCTTTTTAATGCCTTCTGAGCACCAACAACAACGAACAACCTTTTTTAACAAAATGAAACCAGAGACATGTAGAAGGCCAAATACAATAACTAGCCACCTTGTGAGGTCTTGGGTCATCTGACCAAAAGCTTGGCAAATAAGTTTCATGGAGGAACAAGAAGATAGCTTGGGAAAGGGTACGTCCACTCCAGGACAAGGGCATTTCAGCATGGACCCAGAGGAAGTGGGTGAGATCCTTTTTAATGAGTATTTATTCTTCTCCTTGGTGTATACCAGTACCATGGTAAGATTAGGTGAGGGTATGCCAGTATTAGAAGAGGATGTGTTGCATGTTTTTGAAAAGGATTAAATCCCCAGGACTTGATGGATATCTTAGGATACTGAGGGAGGCAAAAGGAGATTGCTGAGGTCTTGACAAAGATCTTTGTATCCTCTTCAGCCATATACAGTGTCCCAGCGGAGAGTAGCCAATGTCTTTCCTTTGTTCAAGTAAGACAATATTGATAATCCAGGAAATGGCTAGCCTTTGAGCCTTGCATCCATGTTAGGTAAAGTATTGGAGAAAATGTTTTGGGACAGCATTTACTAGCATTTGGCGGGAGAAGAAAATGATTTATTAGGGATTGTCAGCATGGCTTTGTGCAAGGGCAGACTTGTCTCAAATTTTGATCAAGATTTTTGAAGAAATGATAGATGATTTGAGGGTGGGTTGTGGATGTTGTCTACATGAGCTTAATTAAAGCATTTGACAAGGTCCCTCCTGGTAGGCTGCTCCACAAGATTGAATTGTATGGGATCCACTTGAATTGATTTGTCGGGTACAAAATTGGCTGGGTCATAAAGAGGTTGGTTGTGGGGGGAGTGTTTTTCTGATTGGAGGTCGGTGACCAGTGGTGTTAGAACATTACAGTGCAATCCAGGCCAATCAGCCCTCAATGTTGTGCTGACCTGAGGAACCAATCTGAAGCCCATTTATCCTACACAATTCCATTTTCATCTGCATGTTTAAGGACGTTTTGAAATAGTCATTGGATAAAGTTGGTGAGTCTACTGCTGTTGCAGGCAGTGCAATCCACACCCCTACTCTGAGTAATGAAACTACCTGTGACATCTGTCTGTCTGTCTGTGTCCCCTTGTGCTAGCCATCACCATCTGAGGAAAAAGGTGCTCACTGTCCACCCTATCTAATCCTCTGATCATGTTGTATATCTCAATTAAGTCACTGTTGACCTTCTCTCTAATGAAAACAGCCTCCAGTCCCTCAGCCTTTCCTCATAAGACCTTCCCTCCATACCAAAGAACACAAGTGTTCTGCAAAGATCAGTGCTGGGACCTCCTTTGTAATGATTTGGAGGAGAATGTAGGTAGTGTGATTAGTAAATTTGCAGATTACATGGGAATTGGTGGAGTTGTGGATAGTGTGGAAGGTCATCTAAGAATACAGCTGGCTATAGATCATTAAGAAGGTTGGGCAGAGAAATGGCAGATGGAGTTTAATCTGGACAAGTGAGGTGATGTGTTTTGGGAGGCCAGATACAGGAGGAAAGTACACAATAAATGGATGGACCCTGGGGATATGGGACTAATTTGGTTTGGGGAACTTGGTCAACATAGACGATTGAGCTGAAGGGTCATTTCCATTCTCTTTCTCTCTTTAGAGCACTGATATACAGCGGGATCTTGGGGTGTATGTCTATAGCTCCCTGACTGTGACAACACACTAGATATGGTGTATGGCATGTTTACCTTCATCGGTCAGGCCACTGATGATAAGTTGGCACCTCATTGCAGCCAAATGAAACTTTAGTGAAGCTACGTTTGGAACATTGTGTGTAGTTCTGGTTGTCACTCTATGGGAAGGATGTGGAAGCTTTGGAGAGGGTGCAGAAGTGGTTTATTAACTGCAATGAAAGTTTGTACAAACTTGGATTGTTTTCACTAGAACGTCGGAGGCTGATGGCCCTGATTAGGAGTATATCAGGGTGGAAATGTCAAAATCTAGGGGGTGTAGGTTTAGGATGAGGAGTGGGATGTTCTAAGAGGATGGTGGGGGCCTGGAATGTACTTCCAGGGGTGGTAATAGAAGCAGATACGACAGCCAAGTTGAAGAGGCATTTGGACAGAAACATGATCAGACGGAATGGAGGAATATGGGCTATATGCAGGCTGATGGGATTAGCTACGAATGGCATCATAGTCAGTACAGACCGTGGTGGGCTGTTCCTGTGTTGGACTGTTCTATGTTCTGCCTTAAAGATGGAGAGTGAGGTTGGTGTGTACATCCCAGATTCGGAGGCTCACGTAATTGAAGTCATGGTCATCAAAAGTGGTGCAGTTTAGATTGGGGATATATAACAAATAATATTATGGTGAATAATACTCTTAAGCTGTTACACCTTTTTAAATGTGATTCAGAATACATTTAAACAGTATGATTTGCTCTGCTTAATTTGCTGTCTGCTTGGCTGTCACTGTAAATTGGTAAGAATTTGGAATATGTGTTTACCCATAGTTTATTCGTGCTTTCTTGGAATCTTTTCCTGTCCACTAGGTACGATGTATGCTAAATATTTGGGGTGTGATGCTCTTCATCCGTTTAACATGGATTGTTGGCCATGCTGGAATAGGTATGTGAAAAAACTTAAATACTTCCAATGATCGATTTTATCGAGTGTCATGTGTTAGTGTTTAAGTGTTATTTTCACTTTTGTGTTAAATGATTGTCATTTGCAGCAGTGTGTTAAATGCAACATATGTGGTGTCTTCTGTCCAGACCTCTTTAATGGCTAGGTGTTGAAATTGTGCACCTTTTCTTCCCCACAATTGACAGTGTAATGTTTATAACTTGGTGTTATAGCAAGCTATAAATAAACTTCCATAAGAACCTGATTTAAATTTTTGGTAAACCTTTCCCAATTGGGCTACAGTTCTTCAGGAAACTTGAATTAATCAACTAACTTACTGAAATACCCATCCATGAGCATAATGCTGTTCCCATACCTGTATCTGGGAGGAACTGGATTCGTTGCTTTCTGTTCTGCATTAAAGGTTTAAGTTTAGTCACTGTAAATTAATTACAAAAGCACCTGATACCCATAATATTGAAAGATGAGGTGGTTTACTTCCAAATGAAATATGAATATTTATCTGGACTACTAAATTCCTTTTTGATTTGCAATGGAAAGTGATAACTTAAGGTTTTTCTTTCCTGGCATCTTCGTTTTTAATTTGTACATTGCTACTGCAAATCGCTTTCCTGAAACCAATTAAAGAAACAGTTTCCAAGGCAAAGCTGTATTAATCAGGAAAGATTATGGATCGGGCAGCTCATTAGGACAAGGGCTGCATCCGGATTAGTGGGTGCCGATTGTGCTTGCACTGCAATAGAAAAATTTTGATCCATCCGAAAATGTTAATAGCTGTTACACATTGGCAATATATTTCTGCTTGGGCTAAAAAAAAGTTATTTTGCAAAAGTGCATTTGGAAGTCAATGCCTGAATTGGGGAAGGTGGAGTAAGGGCTAGATCTCCCACCAATTTGAGTGTCACATGACTAGAAAGTTTACTGATCTTTGACAATTGATGTTCTGTTTTAAATTTACCAACTTTTTACAGATGGTGGCCTTAAAGGCTGGAGATATGTTGGTGGTGCAATAATGAACCCAGTAACTGCAAGCCAGTAATTTGGAACCTGGGACTGGGAAAGTTTTTCGAAATTATCATTAAGGGCATCACTCAATCCTTCTGACAAGTGTGGATTAGTTGAGGAAAGTCAGTATAGGTTTATTCAAATTGAATTGTTGATTGATTTTGGTTAAGTTTCTACAGTGAGGTGACAGATTTGATCAAGGTCATGTGGTATAGTCCTGAAATTCTAAAAGGTATTTGGTCAAGTGTAATACAGCAGGCTTATTAGCAAGGTTAGAGCCTATATAATAACCTGAATGGTAGCAGCATCCATATCAAATTAATGAGTGACTGGAAACACAAGCAATACACCATGCAACCATATTTCTGCAATGGCAATTTATATCAGAACAATTTACCTCCATTTGTGCCTTTAGATCTTCTGTTGTGTTTTGATTTGTGTTCAGTTAGACTGCCCTTAATTTCACAATTTGGGATTGGGGACGGTTGGGAGGAATGAAAGATGTTGCTTGGTTTGTTGAAAATTAGCTCCTGATGTTTGTGAAGAGGGGCTAAAGCATTGAGAAATATTGGGAAAGATCAAAATGTAGGTTGTGTGGCTAGCCTCTGTGCGACTAAGTATTTTGCTGATAATTAGTCTGAAGAATTCTAAATAATACAGCTTAATGATTTCTTAAAAAAAACCGTGGAGCTGTTTTTAAAGTAAGGATATTTCTTAAAAGCAAGACTGAAACTTTTGCTGCTATTGGCAATGACACAACAGTATGTAATTGGAACTTCATTCTATAATTTTTGAGTTCTATCAGCCCTGTTCAAACCCCTTTTTGTAGATATTAGCTCATGTTTGTAAAATGAAATATTTGGTTTCTAGAACACTATATAATTGAACTGGTTACTGTCAAAGAAAATGCTCCAATTACTCTTTTGATTAACTCTAACTCTAGCTTGGGTCTATGTTTGTAAAGTTACATCCCATTGCATCCTGCTCCAAGATTAAATGAGACCATCCTGTTACAACCTTACTGTTGATGATCAGGCCCACATTGTTTCTCTGTTCTGTAGTTTTGTTGAATTAAAATTGTCAAATAATTTGAATTACATTGGTAACTCAATACAATTTGTATCATTGATTTTCAGTATTGTTATTACATTGACATTCCACCCACCTGTTGATCAGTCTGTCTTTTGTTCTAGAACATTTAACTTTATTGTAAATTTTAACATGGGATTCAAAAAGCTACTGGTTGCAATTTCTGAAATGTAAACTTTGGCTGTGCCATGGAGTTGTAGATTCTCCCATAAGAGGACATCGTTCCATGTCTACCTTGTCAAGATACCTTTTACGTTTCAAATCAAGTCACCTCCTTCCTCTAAACGTCAGTATTGGACTGAGGGGTACACAGAAGGTGGTGGCATGTACATAATGAGCTGCCAGAGGAAGTGGTGGAGGCTGATACAAATACAACATTTAAAAGGCATCTTCTTGGGTACACAAATAGGAGTGAATTTAAGCGATATCGGTTCAATGTTTGCAAATGGGACTAGAGTAGTTTAGTTTTAGGATATCCAATCAGCAAGGACAAGTTGGACTGAAGGTTCTGTTGACATGATGTACAACTCTAACTCTATTTCAAACCTAGGCCGTCCAACCTTCTCCAGATCAAACAACCCTCTTGTTCCAGGTATTCATTCAATAAATAAGCTGAGAACTGCCTACAATGCATTGCCTGCTTTTCTTAACGAAGGCGATTTAGTGCTGTATGCAGTCTCACCTGTCCGATAGAATGAAAGATAAACTCTCTAGGTTGATACTCTTCTCCCTTTTGCAATAATTCTGTTAACCTTTCTGATTACTTGCTAATCTGTGCATGTAGACACCCAGATCCCTCTGCATTTCAGTTCTGTAATCTCATTTGGATGCAGTACTGCTTTTTAAAAAAAATTCTTCCATGCATTTTTCCACATTATATTCTATTTATCATATTGCCCACTGGCTAAACCCATCTTTTGTGAAGGGTACATAGGGAGTCTACTTTCCTGTATATCTTTGGCTCATCAGCAAACTTGGCCACTGTACATGCCACCTGACATCTCGTCCACTTCGGCAATGGAGACCATTGAATTCTCAATCCCTGTGGCACACTTGTTGCATCTTACCAACTTGAACACGATACATTTATATCCAGCCTCAGCTTCCTGTTGGCCAGCTAAACGTCTATCCATATCAATATAGCATCCCCTACACTTAGGGGTTTTATTTTCTATTTTAAACAAAAACATCTTCTGCAGATCTAGGGATAGTCCATTCACCAGATCCCATTGATCTAGAGCTAGAATTTTATTGCAAGAGTACAGTTATTCTGAAATATCTGCTGCAATATCTGTCACTTTATTTCTATTGATGTGTTCACTACACTAGCATGCCAGTTTCCTTCGGTCATCTTGGGCATTCATGCCTTTAGTATTTTACATTCTTAAAAATAAGGCTTTGAGCCAATTTCCTGCCTTTTTCAAAAGCAAGATTGAATTCCACTCCACTCCAATGAATCTAGCTCTGCCTTCCATTTTTTTTTCTGCCTGTTACCCCAGGTGAGGCTTCCTGCCTGTACCTATGCTGTCACCTTGCCTGCTCTCCTGTTATGCTGCCTGCCTGTTTCTGGGTCCTTGTCTTACCTGCTCCTCTAACACAGATCAGGAAAAGAATATTGGATCATCTTGTATACATCTAGTATAGTATGTTCTTCACTGACTTGAAAAGAGAGGAATGAACTGTTTCAAAAAACAAATTTCCTGTGTGTTATTCATTGACACAAGCAGTGCTGCATTTACAAAATTTATTCCTGCCATCAGATGCAGATTAAATTTTATTTTTTGTTGTTCCTCAATGGATTTGCAGTATCCTATACTCCCATTGATTGTTTAACTCAGTCAGAAATGGAAATATTTGCCAACAGTACTAGTAGCTAGCATGCAATTTGAAGGTGTGATTAATCTGCCCTGATGAAGAGTTTATGCCCGAAATGTCGACTCTCCTCCTCAGCTGCTGACTGACTTGTGTTTTTCCAGCGCCACACTCTTTGATTCTCCAGCATATGCGGTCCTCACATTCTCTCTGATTTGAGCTGCCTATTTGTTGTCTAGGTGTCTTGTGGGTGTTCCATTTAAACTGCCCACTCGTTTGCATATAGAATGTGAAATGTGTGTCTGCATGTTGATATTTGGGCCTTCCCAATGGGTGATTAATTTGAGTAGGTGCAAAATCTCCTGAGAAACAATGATCAGTGGAATAATCAAATCATACAATATAGAAGAGGCCCTTTGACCCATCAAGCCTGTACTACTAAAAATGTTGAACTTGCACAAGTTGTTCCCTTTGCAGAGGGCCAATAATCTTAAATGTTTTGATGTTTCAAGTGCTTAGCCAGGTATATTTTGAGGTTTCCCACCTCAACTATTCTCCCAGGCAATGCATTCCAGACTCTCACCACCCTCTGGATGAAAATGTTTTTCCTGAAATTCCCTGTAAATGTCCTGCCATTCATCTTTTAAGTTTGTGCCCCCTTGGTCCCCTTTTGATTTAAGGGACAGCTGCTTTCTATTTCCCTGTTCTATGCCCTCATAATCTCATACACCTCCATCAGGTCCCCTCTTAATCTTGTATTCCAAAGAGAATGTTAACCCAAGCTTATTCAGTTGCCTTCACGGAGATGCTTCATTTGGGCAACATCCTGGTGCATCTCCTGCCCCCCCCTCCAGTGCATTCACATCCTTCCTATAGCCTGGTGACCAGAGCTGCATATAGTACTCCAGCTGTGGCCTATCCAGCCTACAGAATACTGTGTGCAGTCCTTCTAACTGGTCAGGACCACCTAACTTTCTATAAACTCCAATGAAGTTTCAGTGTAGCTTTCTATTCCCTCTTACTTTCATTCAGCTGTTATTCTCTTGTACAATTTTTAATTTTGTCATTTATCACTGAAAATCATTACTGTTTCTAGATTTTGTTTAAATTCTATAATTTTATGTGGACCTCGATGTCTGTGAGAAGATTTGTAGCTCGGGTGCTCATTGTTGTGGTTCTGTTCACCGAGCTGAGAATTTGTGTTGCAGACGTTTCGTCCCCTGTCTAGGTGACATTCTCAGTGCTTGGGAGCCTCCTGTGAAGCGCTTCTGTGATGTTTTCTCCGGCATTTGTAGTGGTTTGTCTCTGCTGCTTCCGGTTGTCAGTTCCAGCTGTCTGTTGCAGTGGTCGGTATATTGGGTCCAGGTCGATGTGCTTATTGATTGAATCTGTGGATGAGTGCCATGCCTCTAGGAATTCCCTGGCTGTTCTCTGTTTGGCTTGGCCTATAATAGTGTTGTTGTCCCAGTTGAACTCTTGTTGCTTGTCATCTGCATGTGTGGCTACTAAGGATAGCTGATCATGTCGTTTCGTGGCTAGTTGGTGTTCATGGATGCGGATCGTTAGCTGTCTTCCTGTTTGTCCGATGTAGTGTTTTGTGCAGCCCTTGCATGGGATTTTGTACACTACATTGGTTTTGCTCATGTGGACCTGCCAGAGATCAGCTGATGGATGTGTGCCTGGAGATTAAATATGCAGTGTCTGTAATGTTGTACTTGCAGTGCAAATGGACAGGTTTTAAAACCACTTGCTTGTTGATTAGGCTATACTCCAACAATTAAAGGTGGCTGCACACGAATGCTATATTTTAAATTCAGTTGCTGAACATGTGCAATATGTCCCTCCATGAACTATAAATAGGAATGAAGGGACGTTTGGCAGGGTAGTTGTATGTTCTGTGCCCTGTGGAAGTTTGAAAAACTCCCATGGTGGATTTTTCTCACACTGTCACAATTCTGCACATGTTCACTTGCATCACTGTGATGCTTAATGCAGTGCAATTGTTGTGCTTGCTACATATAAGAAACAATCTTTTGGAAGTTAAATATGGTTTGTCACCTTGAGCATTTGCAAGGATTAAATGCAATAACAGCCATTCAAGGAAGCATTTTAAACAAAGAATGAGGGTTCTTTTGAGTGAGGCTTGTAAGATAATCCTGTGGTATGTTTCCAACTAGACGTCTTTTATGCACTGTTGTTCAGTCGCATTATAATCTACCTAAACATCTGACGCTTTTTTAGGTCTCTGGATATGCATTATACTTCCTTTCTTTTGTGTTTAATCATTTGTTATACTGACGTTCCTTTTTAGAAATTAAGTCTTTGGAGACATCTTTTTTGAAAACAGAAGCTGCTTGTTTCCGATTTGGACTGTTCTTATTGTTCATTTGTTCTGTGAAGGGAGAGGTGGAAATGAGCTAATGAGCTAAATTAAAAAAGGAAAAATATCTTCAAAAGTGACTTGTTAACCTGATTCTATATTGTGGAAGATCCAAGCAAGGCAAACCAGCACTTGAATTTCCCAAACGTTGGAAGCTACTGTCATTGAGAATCTTGACATACTATAGAACCAGCTAACACTTCTTTTGGACATATCTTTCAGATTGACCTTTTGTAAAGATTCAAGGCTATCAGTATAGTTCTCTGCTTTTTTTTTTTGAAAATTTTATTTACCATTCAGGTTAATGCTTTGAATATTTAAATCACTTGCTTAACTCTTTTTTTTTGTGTGTGAAATAGAGTTGTGTGGGGACTGTGCTCCTTTTGCGCATAGTATTGGAGAACAACCTGACAGGGAAAGCAACAGAATTTTATGATACAGTTGCAAGTAACAAGCAATGTTAGTTATTAGTTTTTAAACAAAACTGTCAGCTGCCCACGTTGTAATGAGGTAGTGATTAAACTTGAAAGCTGATTATTTTGTAAAATGCTTTGAAGTTGCACTACAATCCAATATCCCTCTGTGCTGCAATTTTGTCTGAACATATTCCTGACTGTCCAAAAAATGACATAAACCTTTAAATTGCTGTTTCTAGCTCCTACCTGTGTGTTTAGAAATACTGGAAATTATGGAGTTCTTTGCTGAAACATGAGTTTGAATTTTATTTCAAACCCATTTGTCTGACTGACTGTTATTCTTCTGTAAACAGGTCTTGCTGTTTTAGTCATTGGCATGGCAACTGTTGTGACCACTATCACAGGACTATCAACATCTGCTATAACGACCAATGGATTTGTTCGTGGAGGTAAAGGTTTCAGGTTTCCCCCTTTTGCAGTGTATTGATGTGTGTGTGTGTGTGTGTGTGTGTGAGATAGATATGCTATGTCTCTGGAATAGCTAAAGACTCTCATCACATTTCCACTCCATGTGGTTGCTTGCTTCAGACATAAAAGGAGGATAAATATGAACCATGTTTTTGATCAGTTATATTTCTTTTTCTCTATCCACTCTTTGTTTATCACTGGGAGGTAAAAAGATGAAAGATGCCAGTAATCCATGAAACAACTTTTTAAGACTACAATAACTCTTCTTTTATTCATGCATTTAGTTAGTAATTTATTGGTCTGGTATAGATTGCTGCACTGCTGAGAAACAGCCGCTGTCTCTGCTGGGTGTGGATTCATTTCAAGGTGAAGTTATATTTTTAACGGTCTTGGATTTGCTCTGACTTCCTGCAGTGAAACACAATGACCGAATTCTGTGGTTGCCTAGCTGCTGTCAATCAGTGCCCTGCGCAGAGATACTGGTCTGTTCAGTGAAGTTCCCTGAAGTTTCAGATGAAAACATCTTAACAGTTTTGATCAAGATGCAGGATCAGCTTGTTTTCATATGAAATTCTAATTGTTCTTTATTAAATCGCTCATTATGTAATTGCTCTGGAGAGACTGTAGAGAAGATTGACTGATGATTTGTAGCAACGAGGAGAGTTTTGGGATTGTTTTCCTTGGAATAGAAACAGCTGAGGGGTGACGTGATTGAGGTATGCAAACTGTGAGGGGTAAGAGTAGAGAAGGCAGGTGGAATTTGTTTCCCATGGCAGGCACCTCCAAACGAAAGGTCAGTGTCCAGCTGAGTGGCAGAAGGTTTAAAAGGGATGAGAGGAATAATGATTTTATGCAGAGGGTGGTGGATGTCTTGAATTTGTTGCCTGAGTTTGTGGTGGAGGTAGAGACCCTAAAGTCTCTTGAAAGCTACCTGCAGATGCACCTTTTGAATGCTGTAAGCTGCAGGGCTATGGGCTGTGTGCAGGAAGGTGGAATGAGAAAGGGCTTCAGGGTGTCTCTGGGTGGGCAAGGGCAGGATAGGCTGCGAATGGCCCCATTCTGTTCAGTAACATGGGTGTGTGGTTCTGTGGTGCAATACCCACTTTTCAGGGTTGCAGTGGTCAGTCAAAATTGGTCCCACTTTTTCAAATGTGCCCTGAAAGTGTTCTTATTCCATTTTTCTGAAAGAAAAGCAGCTGTTACTATGAAGCTCATCTCTGAGGAAGCTGAGACTGAAACTTGAGACTAAGATGAGGAAGGATTTAATCTCTGGGAGTTGAATCACTGGAGCTCCTTGCCACAGAGCTGTGGGGGCGCAGTCCTTTTTAAGGCTGTATATTTAAGACAGAGGGATTCTCAGTCAGGGAATCGAGGCTTATGGGGGGAAAAAGGGAAGTGGACATAAGGAATGTCTCTGGAGGCTCCCTGCCTCCATTCCTGATGAAGGGCTTTTGCCCAAAACGTCGATGTTTCCTGCTTCTCGAATGCTGCCTGACCTGCTGTACTTTTCCAGCACCACTCTGATCTAAACATGAGCAATGTCAGATCAGCCATAATCCTATTGACCGACTGAGCAGGTTCGAGGGTCTCCTCCTGTTCCTATTTCTGGACCTAAGCATGTCCAGCAGCTTGCTTACTAATTTAGGTTGGTTTTGTTGTTAACATGCATACAAGCAATTATGATAGCGGTGTTCCCTCTTCTAGCTGTCTTCTGTCCATATCTCTGTCCTGCACCCCAGTCTTCAGCACACTGATCTGGTCTGTGAATACCTATGCATAATAGTGTTTAAATCGTACTGAATTAATACAACCTAACAGTCCTCTTAGGTCACCCTCCATTTATCTTGGCCACAGTCCTACCCACTGCATCCACCATCATCCTCCCTCCTAGAGGGGTCAGAAAAATTGAAAATAAGCTTGAACACTATAGACCTGAGAGTTGGACATTGGGTATGTTGGTGATTCTGAAAGCTAGGACTTGTATGCATTTGGAGAGGCAAGGACTGATTGGGAACAGTTAGACCTTTTTTTTATTCCTGATGAAGGGCTTTTGCCCGAAACGTCGATTTCGAAGCTCCTTGGATGCTGCCTGAACTGCTGTGCTCTTCCAGCACCACTAATCCAGAGACAGTTAGCATGTTTTGTGCAAGGGGAATCGTGCCTCATTAATTTGAGGATTTTTAAAAAAAGATGTAATAAAAATGATTGAGGGGTCCAGTGGTAAACATTGTCAACATGGACTTCAGTAAAGTCTATGACAAGGTTCTACATAGTAGACTGATTAGTAAAGTTAGTTCACATGGGATTCAGAGTAAGCTTGCCAGTTGGATACAAAATTGCCTTGATGGGAGGGGAGACAGGGTGGTGGGTGAGGGTTTCTAGACTGGAAGCCTGTGACTAACTCTGTTCCACAAGGATTGGTGCTGGGTCCCCTTTTGTTTCTCATTTAAATAAATTATTTGGATGAGAATCTAGGCATGGTTCATAAGTTTGCGGGTGACACAAAAATTGGTGGTTACAGTGGATAGTGAAGAAGGTCACCTAAGATTACAAAGAGATCTTTAGCAATTGGGCCACTGGGCAGAGGAGTGGCAGATGGAGTTTAATTTGGATAAATGCAAGGTGTTGCATTTTTGTAAAACAAACAAGGACAGGACTTAATTAATGGTAGGGCCTTGGGTAGTGTTGTAGAACGGAGACCTAAGGGGGCAGGCACCATTCTTTTCTTTGAAATTTTCACCACCGTTTGATAGGGTGGCTAAGAAGGTGTTTAACACACTTTTCTACATTGCTCACGTTTGAGTTTAGGAATTGGGATGTCATGTTGCAGTTGTACAGGATGTTGGTGATGTCTCTTCTGGAATACTGTAGTTCTGGCCTCTCTGTTAAAGGAAGGATATTATTAAACTGGAGAGGATTTATAAAAGCTATGCCAGGGTAACGGAGTGTTTGATTTTTGAAAATAGGCTGGGATTTTATCACTGGGGAGTAGGAGGTTGAGGGGTGACCTTTTCAGAGGTTTATAAAATCATGTAGTGTATAGATGAGTGAATAGCAAAGATAGTTTTCATAAGGGGTGGGGGAGTTGAAAACTAGGACATAGAAATCTTTCACCTTAATGAGGACATGAGAACAGTGGTTTGTGTGGGGAATGAATTGCCAGAGAGTGGTGAGTGCAGGTACAGTTACAATGTTTAAAAGGCTTTTGGATAAGTTTATGAATAGGAACAATTTGGAGGGATGGGGGTCAAGTGTGGACAGTTCAGTTTGGGAACCTGGTTGCATGGGCTGGTTGGACCAAAGGGTTGGTTTCCTACTGTATGGTGCTATAAATGTTGGACCAGATTGTGGGGAATTCCTGCTCTGGCCACTTTCCCAGTTGGTTTGGTGAAGACATTGGGAATTCTAACCACTTTCCCAGTGGAAATCCTCTTTCACACAAGAGCAGCTTTGCACTCTATAACCCCGCTGTTTGTAGGAGGCAGGAATATGACAGAAAGGACAGTGTCTCAGTGAAACGGACAGAGTGAAAGGTTTAATCATTGCACTGTCGAGTTGCATTGTCACCACGTTTTTTGAGATTAAATTACACTGTGGAAACACCCTTCAGCCCAACAAGTCCACACCAACCCACCCAGACCCATTCCCCTACATTTACCCTTTCACCTAACATTATGAGCAATTTAGCATGGCCAATTCACCTGACCTGCACATCTTTGGACTGTGGAAGGGAACCGATGGAAACCCATGCAGACACGGGGAGAATGTGCAAACTCCACACAGTCAGTCGCCTGAGGTGGGAATCAAATCTGGGTCCCTGGCGCTGTGTGGCAGCAGTGCTAACCACTGTGCCGCCCATGTTCTGATGGTGTAGGTTAGAGAGGTCACACAGTTACTGCTCATTTCCTTGGCCCCCTTCCAGCCAGGTCTCCTTGCTTAATAAAGGTGCTCTCTGTGGCTTCACTTTTTTTCATTATTGAAGTCTCTACTCCCTCACAAACTTCCCTGTAAGAGTGAGAGTCCCTGAGGAGCAGCCTTCCTCAGTCTCCTCACCGTTTGTTGGTGCAGCAGCCCACCGTGAAATTTGTAAAACTGCATTGATCTTTTTTGATTTAAATCCACAACCTTTCCTGTCCAAATAACCACATTGTATTGCCCATCCTCCATAAGTTGGTGGGTGGGGTGGTACGAACAAGACTTGCATTTATATAGTGCTTTCCATGGCCATTAACTAGTTTCAACCAGTTTACAGCCATGGAGGGACTTTTGAAGTATAGTTACTGTTATAATTGTCACCACAGACTCTTCCTCAACAGCAATTCAATAATAACTAGACAATCGTCATTTTGTGGTGTTGGCAAGATCACGATTAGCCCAGACACTAACTACAACAGCTCTGCTCCTCAACTTACTTGAATTAACCTCACATTAAATAGCTTAGGCACATCCATCTTTCTCATCTGTATCGACGACAGCAAACTCCCAAAAAAACACGAGTATTTGGTTAGTGCCACTCGGTTTTTCAACCTCTGATTTTGAAATTTATACTTTCCATTCCTTTTTCCATCTCGGAGTGGTAAAATTTGGAAAGTCAGGCAGTGAACATTAGTACACTAAATGCCAGGCGTTTTATGGCAGAGATCTGCATCATTCTCTCTTGGCACTATTATGAGTTAAACTTGAGCAGTTTTCCACAAAAATAACTTTAAAGCAAAGTATGCACTAACAAGTCTAATTAATGGCAGATCTCTACAGATGCCCTGCTACAACAAAATCTATGCCGATATTTGTGCTTAAGTGGGAAACATGAAATATTACCTTTAGACAATGACCTTTCTGTATAGGTGGGAATTTCCCAGACTAGTGTGGTGTGAGCATTGGAGAGAAAGATGGGAAAATACAGAGAATGAAACAAGAATCATAATCTCAACATGGAGAAGAGTGTTTGCAATTTTCTCCTGAAGCCTGAAGTACTATTTCAGAATCTCCCCTTTGAGCTGTGACTGCTTTGTTTCTAGTTACTTGTATCACATTAAAGCCTCAACTCATTTATATACCGCTTCTAATTCTCCTCTCATTCCTTGAGAAACTAGATGGTGCAAATTCCTGACCTGTAACCCAAAGTAGGCGGCACAGTGGCTAGCACTGCTGCCTCACAACGCCAGAGACCCGGGTTCATTTCCCTCCTCAGGCGACTGACTGTGTGGAGTTTGCACGTTCTCCCTGTGTCTGCGTGGGCTTCCTCCAGGTGCTCTGGTTTCCTCCCACAGTCCAAAGATGTGCAGGTTAGGTGAATTGGTCATGCTAAATTGCCCGTAGTGTTAGGTGAAGGGGTAAATGTAGGGGTATGGGTGGGTTGCACTTCAGCGGGGCGCTGTGGACTTGTTGGGCCGAAGGGCCTGTTTCCACACTGTAAGTAATCTAATCTAATAATCCTTTACATCAACCCAAACAGAGATGGAGTCTTGTTTAATCTCACCTGAGAAATGGTATGTCTGACCGTGAAATACTCATTCTGCATTGCATTGGAGTGGCACCTGGAGATCAACCTGAGGCAAATGTGCTACCAACTGAACCCAAGCTGATCTGGAAGTTTGGAATCCTGTTGCTAATTGGCTGCTTTGACAAAGTGCTGACTTGAAGCTGCATCACCAAAAAATGGCCCATTATCTCAGAGCAGAAAGAAATTAAGTTAGGGGTTGGGGAGGGGGTTAGTGGTAAGAGAACACAACCTGCGCAAGGTATGGCAGCTGAACTAATTTAAAAGGAATGAAAGACTTTTTTTTTACCTTTTGTACATTTAGTTTCTTTCATCATGACCACAGTGTGTCTCAAACGTTTCGATACCTGGGAAAGGCAGCATCCAATTTGCACAGAACAAGCTCCCACTTAGAGTCATAGAGATGTACAGCATGGAAACAGACCCTTCGGTCCAACCCGTCCATGCCGACCAGATATCGCAACACAATCTAGTCCCACCTGACAGCACCCGGCCCATATCCCTCCAAACCCTTCCTATTCATATACCCATCCAAATGCTACTTAAATGTTGCAATTGTACCAGCCTCCACCACTTCCTCTGGCAGCCCATTCCATACACGTACCACTCCCTGCATGAAAAAGTTGCCCCTTAGGTCTCTTTTATATCTTTCCCCTCTCGCCCTAAACCTATACCCTCTAGTTCGGGACTCCCTGAACCCAGGCAAAAGACTTTGCCTATTTATCCAATCCATACCCGTCGTAATCTTGTAAACCTCTATAAGGTCACCCCTCAGCCTCAGACGCTCCAGGGAAAACAGCCCCAGGCCTGTTCAGCCTCTCCCTATAGCTCAGATCCTCCAACCCTGGCAACATCCTTAAATCTTTTCTGAACCCTTTCAAGTTTCACAACATCTTTGCAATAGGAAGGAGACTAGAATTGGACGCAATATTCCAACAGTGGCCTAACCAATGTCCTGCACAGCTGCAACATGACCTCCCAACTCCTGTACTCAGTACTCTGACCAATAAAGGAAAGCATACCAAACACCACCTTCACTATCCTATATACCTGCGACTCCACTTTCAAGGAGCTATGAACTTGCACTCCAAGGTCTCTTTGTTCAGCAACACTCCCTAGGACCTGACCATTAAGTGTATAAGTCCTGCTAAGATTTTCTTTCCCAAAATGCAGCATCTTGCTTTTATCTGAATTAAACTTCATCTGCCACTTCTTAGCCCATTGGCCCATCTGGTCAAGATCCTGTTGTAATCTGAGGTAACCCTCTTCGCTGTCCACTACACCTCCAATTTTGGTGTCATTTGCAAACTTACTAACTAAACCTCCTTTGCTCGCATCCAAATCATTTATGTAAATGACAAAAAGTAGAGGACCCAGCACCAATCCTTGTGGCACTCCACTGGTCACAGGCCTCCAGTCTGAAAAACAACCCTCCACCACCATCCTCTTTCTTCTACCTTTGAGCCAGTTCTGTATCCAATTGGCTAGTTCTCCCTGTGTTCCATGAGGTCTAACCTTGCTAATCAGTCTCCCATGGGGAACCTTGTCAAATGTCTTACTGAAGTCCATATAGATCACATCTACTGCTCTGCCCTCATCAATCCTCTTTGTTACTTCAAAAAACTCAATCAAGTTTGAGACATGATTTCCCCACACACAAAGCCATGTTGACTATCCCGAATCAGTCCTTGCCTTTCCAAATACATGTACTTCCTGTCCCTCGGGATTCCCTCTAACAACTTGCCCACCACTGATGTCAGGCTCACGAGCCTATAGTTCCCTGGCTTGTCCTTACCACCATTAAAACCATGGCACCATTGAGCCAACCTCCAGTCGTCCAGCACCTCACCGGTGACGTGGATTGACCAGGACACTGGGCATCTTTCCTCTAAAGACAGCTAATGGGCCCTCTATTTACTGACTCCTCATGGACTCCCTGTAAACCGTCAGCACACAGTCAACTATCTGAGTGTGGAAGGATGAACAACTTAATTCTTTATTTCTTTCTTTCCTTTTTTCTTCTTTTTTCCTTCTTTTTCTTTTTCTTTTCTTCTTTCTCTTTTTCTTTTTTCCTTTCCCTTTTTTCTTTTTCTTTTTCTTTTTTCCTCTCTTTCCTCTCTTCTCTCCCCCCCCTTCTCTCTCTCCCCCCCCCCACCTTCTCTCTCTCCCCCCCCCCACCTTCTCTCTCTCCCCCCCCCCACCTTCTCTCTCCCCCCCCCACCTTCTCTCTTCCCCCCCCCTTCTCTCTTCTCTCCCCCCCCTTCTCTCTTCTCTCCCCCCCCTTCTCTCTTCTCTCCCCCCCTTCTCTCTTCTCTTCCCCCCCCCTTCTCTCTTCCCCCCCTTCTCTCTTCCCCCCCCTTCTCTCTTCCCCCCCCTTCTCTCTTCTTCCCCCCCTTCTCTCTTCCCCCCCCCTTCTCTCTTCCCCCCCCCCTTCTCTCTTCTCTTCCCCCCCCCCCTTCCCCCCCCTTCTCTCTTCCCCCCCCTTCTCTCTTCCCCCCCCTTCCTCTCTCCCCCCCCCCTTCTCTCTTCCCCCCCCCCTTCTCTCTTCCCCCCCCCCTTTCTCTCTCCCCCCCCCCCCTTTCTCTCTTCCCCCCCCCTTTCTCTCTTCCCCCCCCCTTTCTCTCTTCCCCCCCTTTCTCTCTTCCCCCCCCTTTTCTCTCTTCCCCCCCCCTTTCTCTCTTCCCCCCCCTTTCTCTCTTTCCCCCCCCTTCTCTCTTCCCCCCCCCTTCTCTTCCCCCCCCTTCTCTCTTCCCCCCCCCCTTCTCTCTTCCCCCCCCCCTTCTCTCTTCCCCCCCCCTTCACTCTTCCCCCCCCCCTTCTCTCTTCCCCCCCCCTTCTCTCTTCCCCCCCCCCTTCTCTCTTCCCCCCCCCCCTTCTCTCTTCCCCCCCTCTCTCTTCCCCCCCTTTCTCTCTCCCCCCCCCTTTCTCTCCCCCCCCCCCTTTCTCTCCCCCCCCCTTTCTCTCCCCCCCCCTTTCTCTCCCCCCCCCCTTTCTCTCCCCCCCCCGTTCTCTCCCCCCCCCTTTCTCTCCCCCCCCCCTTTCTCTCTTCCCCCCCTTTCTCTCTTCCCCCCCCTTTCTCTCTTCCCCCCCCCTTTCTCTCTTCCCCCCCCTTTCTCTCTTCCCCCCCCTTTCTCTCTTCCCCCCCTTTCTCTCTTCCCCCCCCCCTTTCTCTCTTCCCCCCCCTTTCTCTCTTCCCCCCCCTTTCTCTCTTCCCCCCCCCTTTCTCTCTTCCCCCCCCTTTCTCTCTTCCCCCCCCCCCTTTCTCTCTTCCCCCCCCTTCTCTCTTCCCCCCCCTTCTCTCTTCTCTTCCCCCCCACCTCTCTTCCCCCCCCTTCTCTCTTTCCCCCCCCCTTCTCTCTTCCCCCCTTCTCCTTCCCCCCCTTCTCTCTTTCCCCCCCCCTTCTCTCTTCTCTTCCCCCCCCCCCTCTCTTTCCCCCCCCCCTCTCTTTCCCCCCCTTCTCTCTTTCCCCCCCCTTCTCTCTTTCCCCCCCCCCTTCTCTCTTTCCCCCCCCCCTTCTCTCTTTCCCCCCCCCTTCTCTCTTTCCCCCCCCCCCTTCTCTCTTTCCCCCCCCCCCTTCTCTCTTTCCCCCCCCCCTTCTCTCTTCCCCCCCCCCTTCTCTCTTCCCCCCCCTTCTCTCTTCCCCCCCCCTTCTCTCTTCCCCCCCCCCCTTCTCTCTTCCCCCCCCCTTCTCTCCCCCTTCTCTCCCCCTCTCTCCCCCTTCTCTCCCCCTCTTCCCCCCTCTTCCCCCCCTCTTCCCCCCCTCTTCCCCCCCTCTTCCCCCCCTCTTCCCCCCTCTTCCCCCCCTCTTCCCCCCCTCTTCCCCCCCTCTTCCCCCCCTCTTCCCCCCCTCTTCCCCCCTCTTCCCCCCCTCTTCCCCCCTCTTCCCCCTCTCTCTCTCTCTCTCTCTCTCTCTCTCTCTCTCTCTCTCTCTCTCTCTCTCTCTCTCTCTCTCTCTCTCTCTCTCTCTCTCCTTTCTCCCCCCCCCCACCTCTTCTCTTCCCCCCCTTCCCCTTCCCCCACCCCCACCCCCCCTTTCTCTTCCCCCACCCCACCCCCCCTTTCTCTTCCCCCACCCCACCCCCCTTTCTCTTCCCCCACCCCACCCCTTTCTCTTCCCCCACCCCCCCCCTTTCTCTTCCCCCACCCCCCCCTTTCTCTTCCCCCACCCCCCCCTTTCTCTTCCCCCACCCCCCCCCCTTTCTCTTCCCCCACCCCACCCCCTTTCTCTTCCCCCACCCCACCCCTTTCTCTTCCCCCACCCCCCCCTTTCTCTTCCCCCACCCCCCCCCTTTCTCTTCCCCACCCCCCCTTCTCTTCCCCCACCCCCCCTTCTCTTCCCCCACCCCCCCTTCTCTTCCCCACCCCCCCTTCTCTTCCCCCACCCCCCCTTCTCTTCCCCCACCCCCCCTTCTCTTCCCCCACCCCCCCTTCTCTTCCCCCACCCCCCCCTTTCTCTTCCCCCACCCCCCCTTTCTCTTCCCCCACCCCCCCCCTTTCTCTTCCCCCACCCCCCCCTTTCTCTTCCCCCACCCCCCCCCTTCTCTTCCCCCACCCCCCCCTTTCTCTTCCCCCACCCCCCCCTTTCTCTCCCCCACCCCCCCCTTTCTCTTCCCCCACCCCCCCTTTCTCTTCCCCCACCCCCCCCTTTCTCTTCCCCCACCCCCCCCTTTCTCTTCCCCCACCCCCCCCCTTTCTCTTCCCCACCCCCCCCTTTCTCTTCCCCCACCCCCCCCCTTTCTCTTCCCCCACCCCCCCCCTTTCTCTTCCCCCACCCCCCCCTTTCTCTTCCCCCACCCCCCCCTTTCTCTTCCCCCCACCCCCCCCTTTCTCTTCCCCCACCCCCCCCTTTCTCTTCCCCCACCCCCCCTTTCTCTTCCCCCACCCCCCCCTTTCTCTTCCCCCACCCCCCCCTTTCTCTTCCCCACCCCCCCCTTTCTCTTCCCCCACCCCCCCCTTCTCTTCCCCCACCCCCCCCTTTCTCTTCCCCCACCCCCCCCTTTCTCTTCCCCCACCCCCCCCTTTCTCTTCCCCCACCCCCCCCTTTCTCTTCCCCCACCCCCCCCTTTCTCTTCCCCCACCCCCCCCTTTCTCTTCCCCCACCCCCCCTTTCTCTTCCCCCACCCCCCCCTTTCTCTTCCCCCACCCCCCCCCTTTCTCTTCCCCCACCCCCCCCCTTTCTCTTCCCCCACCCCCCCCTTTCTCTTCCCCCCACCCCCCCCTTTCTCTTCCCCCACCCCCCCCTTTCT